>NW_023604864.1:0-31460 GCF_014898055.3 Talpa occidentalis
AATCCCTGGCCAGGGAGCTGTCCACATGATGCAGCAGTCCTCCCTGTCTCCCACTGCCTCCTCAGCAGTGGATTTCAGCAGATCCCCCTTTTTGTTCTCCACTGTCTCTGATTGAATCCTCTCACCTCCTACACCTTGGCCTGTAGCCCCATTCTTGATGCATAAATAAATAAATCTTTTAAAAAATAAAAAAAATAAAAATATAGATGCTATTTATATATTTATTTTAGTTGGAATTAAGATAAGCCTTCCCTTTATTGAGGTATCGTGGGTTACAACACTGTATATGATTTAGAGAAGACAGGTTCACACCTCCTCATTGTATTATATACATCACCCCAACATCAAGTGCCCAGGTTGCCTCCCCCACTTTATTGCTACCCCCATACTACCTTTCCCTATAATAGCCTCAATTCTGAAGTCATTTCTAGGCTTTGTTCAATTTTTTTTTCATTTCCTTTTTCTCCTCTCTATAATACACAATCAGGAGAAATCATCCAGTTTTTACTTTTCTCTTGTGATTTATTCACATAGCACAATCCCTTCCAGTTCCATCCATGGAGTGACAAAAATAAAAAGAGTTTTGTTATTTTGCATAGCTGAAATAGTAGTCCTCCGTTCATATATACACATCTTTATCAGCCTCTGTCAAATAGTAGTTAGGTTGCTTTCATAATTTGGGTATTGTAAATAGTGTTGCAATGAACATAGGAGTGCATGTATCTCTATGATTAGTTATTAGTATTATTTGGGTAGATATTTAGGACTGGAATTGCCTGGATCACGTGATAAGCCATTATATAACATTTTGAAAAATGCAATACTACTTCCCATAGGGGATGGACCACTCTATACACACACCAGTGCAAGTGAGTGTTCCCCTTCCTCTGAACTGGCAACTTTGCTTTTTGGGTTGTTTCTGTTTTTTGTTTTTTTTTTTTTAATATGTGTCAGTCTTACTGTTGTTTCAATTTTCATTTCCCTGATAAGTGATGCTGACATTTTTTCATCGCCTGTTGGTCATCTATATGCCTTTTCTGGAGTGCAAGACCACTTTTCAACATTTGACTTTCCCCCATTAAGTTAGGCATTCGATAATCATTCCATCCTTTATTACATTATGAAATGCCTGAAGTAGGTATTCTAATTCTAAGTAGGTATTAGCAATTTTATCTGATAGATGAGAAAATTAATGCTCAGAAATGTAACTAATTTTACCTAATGTCACATAGCAAGAGTAGGTATATTGGAACAGAGCTCTGTTTTGCACCCATTTAATTGGCACTAATTTAATTTATTAACATACTATTGTTGATCATCACTAGCATTATAAAATGATTTGAGACACAAAATGGAGAAAGAATGTGAAAAACACATCTATGAATTATGCTTGTATATCAAGGGCTAATATTTGAGGAGAAGAAGGTATATTTACACTAGTTGAAGGGTGAATTTTTATATAAAATACCACATATGTGTTAAATAAGTGAGTGTTACTTTCATTTCAAAAAAAAAAAAGAAGAGCTTTGTGATAGAGATGTCCTGTTATGGAGGAGGTACAGTTGGCAAGCAGATTATTTTCATGGAGAGATGCAAGAAGGACAAGGTAACATGAGGACAGGTACAGGGCTGGAAGACAGAAGTCTAAGGTGATCGGCAGTTGTTTGTGGAGGAAGTCACTATCACTCAAAGTTATGTGTCCAGAGAAGAAGAATTGTCCTAATTTTCTAAAACAATGTCGAATTAAGAGTTATTAGGTGTCACATCTATAATATGCATGTGTATGTCAGAAGTATATATAAAGGAATTCTACAGATGCACACATTAGTGTTCTTTAGTTTGGTAGTGTACTTTTAAATTCACATTAACGATTGACCTTCTTTGCTAGATTTGCTGGAATTCATTATAGACCCAGAAGAATATTACTAGATTGGCCATATATTAAAAACGCTTATGAAATTCTACTCATTATTTTTTAGATAAAATACCATTAACTGTTAAATTTATTGAAGAGGTTTGTAAGACATAATTATGCATAATGGCTTCAAATGATTTTATATACATTAGTAAAATGATTATTAAATCCAAGCTAAGTGGTCTTCTAATATTTCCTTATTTATTCTGAGTGAAATATATCTCTTATGAATTTATGATTTTACATGTTTCGCTGTAGAGCAATAACCTGCCATACCAATCAGCTTTTCATATTTTAAAGTAAAATAATTAAATTGTTGTTTAAAATTATATGTTAAATGTCTATATCAGTAATAATTATTCTTTCATCAACACTTTCTAGTATTTAATGGGAAAGAAAAACTCATGAAGTAAATTGCTTTAAAATCATTAATGAAAAAGCAATTCAATTTTTCATCTGAATCCCACATTAGCATGCTTTGACTGTTGCTGCTTTGCAAGGGAGTGAGAATTTAAGGTGTCTAACAGATTTTAAGTTTTGATAAATCAAAAGAAGCATGAGTTAGAATGTGTGGAGCCACCCAACAAAGTGAAGGTCCTGTATTATTTCAGGAAGGCTAAGCAAACCCACCTCTTGAATGCTTTGGAAGTGAAAGTCTAAACTTCTGAACTGTCCAAAGAAATTCATTGCTACAAGATGAGATCTGTTGCACAGGTGATTTGTGAAATATAAAAAAAATCTTGTTTCTGTTCTCTTTTCCATTGTAACCATTCTCTCCCTCTTTCCTCAGACCTTTATTGCCCTGTTTCTGACATTGTCATATCTATTCAATTTTGGTTGGTACTGTAATGATTCTGTAATGATTCTGTAATGTTTATGGAAGGATGATATGTAAACAGGCATGCAAAAGGCAAATACAACGACCTGACTGCGGAGAGAGGTCCTGCCCGCACAATATAAATGCACGGTCTTTAATATTTTGCTTCTGAAAAGTGTTATAAATAGAGGCACCAATAAAGACAACAGCTTGAGATGCTTATGAACTCTATGCCAGTTCCTAGTCCTGAAATATCTATAGGTTTGAGGGGGGCAGAGAAGTGGTCTTCCCTCTGTACAAACAGAAGACTGTCAGGAATCTCTGAACTGGGTTTTGCCCACATGTGTTCCAGTCTTGTGACCTTTACCAAGAAATTTGTGACTCCCGTTTGCTGCCAACTGGATTATATGCTAATATTACTACAATGTCGCTTCCCACTTTCCACTTTTTCAGAGTAAGTATCTTTGACCTAAATGCCAGTAACATCCTGAAAGGGATTGGATCCATATAGGCACTATAAATACCATCTAGAACAACAGATAATTTTGTGCTGTTACAGAGAAGTTAATTTCATTACTTTCACATAGGAGTTATGTCATATTTAGAGAAGTAGCTGAAGGTCTAAGCTTACAATTTGGGCATAGATAAGTACTTTGGTATCTACCTCTGCTGTTATATAATAAAAAAACAGCATGCACTCAGTATCGGAAGGGTCAAATGCATATATCTAATAATTTATTATATTGGATACACTGAGGATTAGCGTAACATTGTAAAAATGTTGAAATATTTGAACACCAGTAAAGAACAGAAACTTAGCTCTGGTTTTAACTCCTACAAAGTATGTTTCAGAAGTCCTCTCAGCTAATTGTAGGAAGAAAAGCAAAACATTTGCTATTTTGATACCTTGCCTGCAGTTTTTACTGAACATCCACTAAATTAAAAGTAAATATTATAATAATGCTCAGGTAATTTCTTTACAAGAATGAACTTTAAAGAGAAATCTTTGGGTCTGTTATCTTTTGTCTGAGATAGTATAATAAAATTTAATCAGCTTCTTCATTTGGCAATAAATTCCAATGGATTAAAACTATTTGAAGATGTAAAGTGATCTATTGATGAGTAAAAATTGTCTATGTTATATCAACTCGCACTCTAGAATTATACAGGCATGAAATCTAATGTTGGATCTTTCCTAGTATTTAATTTGCTTATTTCTTTTTTGTTTTCTTTTTTAACCACCTAGATTTTATTTACTTGAATTTCAAGCTAATGGAATCATTCCAGCCTGCTAAACTTTTAGGTTCAATGTAAATTACATACATTTCAGGACAAAGGAAGAGCCCCAATAGTCTGTTATGTGCTGAATTGTTGATAACTATGACATTGATATTTGAAGAAAATCATTCTAGTCGCCATTTGTGAACTTAGTGATTTCAGACCCTTAGATTTATTTATACATTTTTACTGTCTCTCTAATGAATCAGATAGTTTCAGAGAACATACAATAATGTTTTACATATAGAGAGTCTTTAGGTATTATCTGACCCTATTCAAGTTTTTGGATCTGTACCACTTAAAAAGAAATACAGCAAAGTGATATAAACCTTTTTCAAATATAAATTTTCTACTGTACTATGTGCTGGGAAAATGTTAACATAAGTAATAAAATCTTTAAAATACACCTTTGGTAAATGGTTGCATTCTAGTTTATGGGAAATTGTGAATTTTTTAATCTTAAATTACTTTATTGTGATTTATGTCACACTCCAGGAAAATAGTACAGTGCAAATTAAGAGGTGGTGACAAATTAAAAGGGGTGTGTGCACTCCTATGCTCACTGCAGCACTAATTACAATACCCAAATTTATGGAAACAACTGAGTGCCCAAGGGCATGTGAGTGGATTAGAAGATGTGGCACATATACACACTGGCATGTACCCAGAGATAAAAAGATGAACCTTTACCCATCTTCAACAGCATGGGTGGAACAGGAGATAAAGCTAAGCAAAAATAAGCCAGAAGGAGAAAGACACATATGACATGGTTTCACTCACAGGTGGAATATAAAGAGAAAAAAGTCAGTTAAAAACTGAATCATTGATAAACCTTAGGAACCTGAATGTAGAATTAAGGCCCCCAGAACCAAAGGGAGAGGATGGAGAGCCAAGTGTGGAGGGAGCCCGTGCCACTGCTGTGTCTGTGAGTGCCTGGGCTGCGGGTGTGGTGTGGTCACCCACATCTGATAAGACATGAGCCTCTACCTATAAATCACAGCATCGTAAACCAATGTTACCACAATATTTTTTTAAAGCCTGCAATGTAATATTTGTGCCCACATTTATTTCCTAGTGTTTCTTTAGTGAAGCAAAATTTATATAATCAGCAAATGAAAAGCATTGATGTCAATTTATCTTTATTTATAAAAAGTTTTTCATCTTATTTCTTAAAAGATTTATTTATTCATGCATACAAGAACTGGGATATATGCCAGAGGTGTGTGGTGGGGGGGGGTTAAGAGGATTCACCAGATTGGGTAGCAGAACAGGTAGATCTACTGAAATACACTGCTGAGGGAGCAGCAGGCGAGACAGTATTTTAACAACATATACTAAAACAATCACCACAAAATGGAAAGAATGTAATTGTAAGAAAGCACTATATGCTATAGTAGAATGCTTTACTTTAAAGGGGGCAAAAATGATACAAAATGGAATATTATTTTTTAATTAACTAAGGATATATTTAGCATGTCAGTCTTCTAAAAAGAACAAATCAGTACAATGTGAAAATAGAGCGATGCTTGAAAAGGAGGTAAAAATTACGAGGGAGATGCCTTTGTGAAAAGTGAGAGGGAAAGCATCTAGCACATAAGCAAGAAGATTGTTATATATAAAGTCGCTATTGAAAGAGGCAGCACCAATAAATGAATGGGTTGATAGATTTAATGACGAAATCATGTGAAATATTTCCTCTATTATCTCCTTTAAAAAGGCACAGTATCATCCATTGAGAGTAAGCAAGAAGCATCAAGAAATGTTAAATTAAACAGAAGTGGCAAAAAGTTGTCAAACAGACGACCTAGTTACTAAAGTGCATCTGGGGATTAAGAGCATTGGTGTAGACAAGAGTTTATTAGAAATGCAGATTTTCAGGTATCTCATCAGATTTCTTGAAAATACATTTCAACAAAATCTGCAACTGATTTTGTGTATGTTGACTTTGAGAAGACCAGTCTAAGAGCAGAAGAACCAATTGGGAAATGTAATTTGATCATCCAAATGACAAATTCTTTCACTGAGGTTAGTGGTCATGATTTGAAGGGAGAATAAGTTTCCTGTTAGTTACCTTCAGTAAATACCCAAATTAATATCTCCTCCCAGATGCCTTTTAATCATTTTAGACTAGCAAGTCAAATACAAAGCCTGTTCTCACACTAGTCTTCCCCATCTCAGCAAAAGGCACCACAATCCCAGCTACTGCTCATTTCAAGTATCATGGAATCAAATTTGATTCCATTTATTCCATCCAAATATACTTTAATTCATTTGAAAGTCCTACAAACTCTATTTCCAAAATATACCAGAAAGCCTATTTCTTTCATTATTTTCAGCTGCCACTCCAGCCAAATCAACATCTCCTTTTGGATGATATCAACAGCCTCCTCATTGCTATTTTCACTTTTGAAGTCTGATAGTCACTTCTCCATACTTTAAGATTGATTAAAAAAAAAAAAAAAACAGTCCAAGATTTTGGTGGACTTAAAAACCCTTTAAAGAGGAGCATAATTACAGAAATTCGGGTTGGTTCACACTGAGAAGATAAGCCTAAATTGGGGGCGGATAACTTGATTTGTACCTTCCAGTATTTGAAGGGTAAATAATCAATAACATTTTCTAAGTGTCAAGAAAACGCACACTGGGACAGGAACTGGAAATCCTCTATCTCCACTTCTTAACACTTCATGATAGTTTCCACTCACTCGTACTCTATCAGGTCATGAAAATTAGAGCCATAAGGACTGAAAGACATAAGAAATAGCTTTCTCTCACAGCTTTGTGAAGCAAAATAGAGTCAGACATAACCAATCCAATAGCCCACTCTAGAAATGTTATTGCAGAATGAAGGCCACCAGACCGGAAGGGGGAGGGTTCACAGCAAAGTATGGAAGTTGCCCTGCAGACTCTGGTAGTGGCCTGTTGTATTGTCCTGCTCGACAGTGGAAGAGTCAATATTTTTTTACTCTTTTGCTGTTTTAATTTCTTGGGAGTTCTTTGCACAGAACTTATTCTACATATTTATTCTACATATTTATTCTTTATTTATTCTACATATTTATATACTTTATTCTACATATTTAACTTTTTTATAATGTATGACCTTTATATATATATATATATATATATATATATATATATATAAAACACATGAAATGGTATGCATTTACCATCCCCAAATGCCATCCCCCAAAACTGATCTGTAAAATCAGTTTTTAGGTCATAATTATAGAAATGTTTTAAATAGTGGAGTATAATGTCCTATAAGTAAAAAAATACAGCAAACATTGAGAAGGAAAGTCACAGCAGTACAAAGGAGAACAACGGAAGGCAAGGGTGAGAAGTCGCCTATGCTATATATAACTTGATACGAAGCTTTCATTTTTAAGCAGAAATTACTTTAAGAATAGCTCCTTTGTGGCAACCTTTAAAATTACCTATACACAAATTTCAAAATAGTCAGCTATGCATAGCTCAATAATCCAGAGAGTCACAAATACAAATCTGAAACCATTCAGAAGGACTTCATTATTTTTTTTTTTTTCTGAAGCCTAAGAAGGTCTCTAGTTATCTTTAGAGTTCAGACTATACAGCTAGGTCCTTATTATAGAGTAAAAATAGACAGTTCTCTCAGATTTTATGTATTACAAGAACAGTAACACAAGCATTTTGAGGCTTAATAAATCTGCCTTTCTACATATTAAATGTTTAAATTCTGAGTCTTATAATGATATAATAATATTTTCAAAATTATTCAAATAAACCATTGTACATTGTGACTTCCAAATTGAGATACATATAGAAAGATTTCAATGTAATACTTTGATTTATGTAATGCAAACACCGTTGTTACTCTTAATCCATGAAAATCAAGCATTTAACCCACATGTTTTCAAATAACATCCTTGAAGAAACTTGAGTTTTCTCAAAATCTTAAAAGGCAAAATATTTTAAAAGTCAACTAAATTGTTTAGGCTGATTTCATTATAATGTTCTCATGTTTAAATCTCACACTACTGGAAGATCTCTTAATTGATAAATCAAAAATTGAGGGTTTCTTAGATTAAATAAAATTGTGATGGCATGCCAAAAAATTGGAAATAAGTCTGTTTTTACAAGCAATGCAATAAAACTAGTTTACTTTCTTCTGTTATAGAAAGCGAACTTTAATTGAAATCTTGTTTGTAAGCCTATTATAGATTTGTTCAAGAAAGATTATATTATTATAATGGCTTAGTAAAAAATATGACACTCTGCAGGTGTATCCTTAGGGTATTAATTTAATTTTCCCATAAGCAGGATTACAGTCTATATTTACCTGATGGCACCTTTTATATCGCCAAAGATTACAGTTTGTCTAGGCAAAAGCATAATTTAGATAACCATAGGAAGAATATTGTAAACATCACCTCTGCCTTTGTTGAAAAGCTTCAGTACATAATATATGCCATTAAAATCATCTTCTTTCTCCCTTCCCATATAGAAAGGACACCATCTGAATGGCATGCACTAACTGCTTAAACTACAAAACCTGTTTATAAATGCTGTGATTTTGATCCATTCACTTTTCTACACACCAAATGATCGTTCAGGGATCGAGTCTGGCAGCTAACAATTTGTGATTTAACATTCTGTCAATAGATCATTCTTTTTATAGTGTGGTGCATTTCAAAAAATGATTGAGCTAATTAAAGTCAACTCTGAAACTAAGCAGAGATTTAATTAACATTATTCAATGGCTTTCAAAAGGACATTATTATTAACAAAGACATTTGAAATAATTTAAACCAGAGTTAATTTCATAAGCCCAGGCTTTTAGTGTTACTGCAGTACAACTTCTAATTTTATATACAGTTTACATATGCTTTTAGCAAAATGCTGAGAGTTACAAAGCCATATGTCAGACTGCTTGAAAATGTAGACATTTAAAGTTAAGAAGAGTGTAAATATGATAAGTAAAGCGCCTTCTAAAAATGTTTATATTTTCAATTTCCATATTTTTAAACATTCTTAATTCTTCAAGAACTTGAAATTATTTTATTATGGTAAACAAAAATACATTATTAGCAAAATGTATCTAATTAAAAAGATTAACCTAAAACAATAAGAAAAAAAAAGGGAAAGCAATAGAAATGTACCTATGAACTGGGATCTCATGATTTTCTATTGATCCTGGGCCTGAATTTCTGTCACAGCTTAATAAACTTCAGTCATTGTAGATTCAGCAGATAGGAAAATTGTATTTCTTGGAGTGTGCTTCAGCAATATGATACAATTATTACTGATTACTGGAGACTGGTACATGAATCCTCTGAGTATTAATTTACCTGATTGCAGACTGGTGCAGTACAGTTTCTAGTGCTTTAATCCTTTGAGAGCTGCTACAATAATTATTGCATGTTGTGTGACCTACAGATTCTTCCTGTGCAATATTGCAAATTTTTATTCATGTCAAACTTATCCAATTCATTTCAAATTTACTAATTGAAAATATTTCACATATCCCCCATTTCAGATTTTGATGAGTCATGACATTTAAACTCCACTTAAACACTTTCAGAGTGAGCACATAAAAGCATTTAAAATATAATAGGGGTGCAAATAATATTGCTTTGAATAAGATTAACTGCCAATAAATATTTTTTATCGATTCTTAAGTTTTTACATATTGACAATTGTAAGTTGACCTCGGTTCATAGAAAAAGATAGTAACTTCACATATGGCCACATATGGAGGTAATTTTTTGGAAAAAAATATTGAATTAAATTCTTTGCATTTAAAAGTATTATCCAAAGTCTGTATATCTCTGTTAAAGGTATTTTAATGAGATTCAAAAGTCACAGAAACCACACAAACCAGGTAGAATGTTAAGGCCAAAGCTCTGAAAGTTAGAATAAACTATTGATTGAAACTAGGCTTAGATTAAACAAAGACAAAAAGGAGGTAAACCTTCCTTCATAATCTTTTATAAACATTACATACTAGTGGGAAGAGGGTAAACAGTAGGACAGAGGAAGGGAAATTTACAGTTGAATGGGACCTCCCATCTTGGCTTACAGAGTACACTTTACTCAGTGTTTAACCTCAGACTCAAAACCAAAGGAAAAAAAAAAAAATAAAAACACAAAATAAGTGATTTTGATTGAAAAAATAAATAAATAAACCATGGAGGAAAGTGAAAAGCTTGTCTCTGGGAAAAACTGCCCTAGAGCTACAGCTGGGGTTTACCTCACAGAAGACTCATCATGCATCATAGATTGAACCCTCTCATAGACCCCTCTCAATTGCATAAAGTTCCTAGGCAGAAAGACTTTCCATTTGCAAAGAAACCTTTCTGAAATATTATGCAATATCAGAGGAAACCCATAGTAGGTGAATTTAGTATCAATGAACAGACAACAAAAGGTCAGCAAACATATAATGAAAGCAGACACATCAAAGAGAAATATTAAGATAATCTGGCAGATTATAAAAAATAAACTGAGCCTAAGGGAAACAAATAATTCAGGGTTTTGAAGAGAACTAAAACCATAGGGACATTTATATTCAGATTCTAAAAGGTGTTTTCACCAATAAAAAATAATTCTGAAAAACTAAATGAATCAGCAAAAAAGGCTACTAAAAATAAAATGATTGCTAAAATATAAAGGCAATATGATAGGCTATCTCTAGATAATAAAATGGAAAATACATAATACAGAAAAAGTACATATATAAAAGAAAAATCCCTAAAAGATGAATCCAATGAGCAAAGGTGAAAAAAAAAAAAAACAAAACCTAGGCAAATAATTAAAAGAGAAATAGGAAGGGAACATTACCAGCACTAAAGTTCTCTAAACTTAAGTGAGTAAAATTAATCAAAATAGCAAAACCTAGATGCATCGCCATGGGTTTTAGACTACTGAGGAAGTAAGCAAGATGCACTGACTGGTTAGTCAGAGTCACAGGCTCTGGCCTTGAGACAGCACTCTGAAACATGCTGAACAGCACACATTCCATGAGCTGCCGTGCACATAAAGAACACGTGTGGGTCAAAGCCAAGCTGCCTGCAGTTTCCAGAAGACAGATAGCCTCTGGCTAAGAAGACCCTGGTTCCTGGACCCCATGGATGACCAAAATCGACTAGATGAGAACCTGTCCAAGATGACACATCACAGAGTAGTAATCCCCAGGGGCAGAACAATACGCCACTTTATCTGAAATAAAATATTTAAATTTATATTTCTTGGCCTTAGTGATCTACCACTTGGGACCCCTCTCTTCTCATAGAGTTTTGCTGTCCTTTTTATCTGACAATAAACTTCTTGCTTTTCTACCTAATTCTGGCCTCAATGTTGAATTCTTCCCTTGCTGTGACAGGTTCAAGAAGAGCCAACTTGGGGGTCCTCCATGGTGGCTCAGGGGTTAAAGTCATAGCACTATCAAGCTATTGCAGCCACTGTGACATGAGTTTGATCCCCGGCCAGGGAGCTACCCGCATGGAATGGCAGACCTCTCCTGTCTCCCCGCTGCTCCCCTCAGCAGTGGATTTCAGTAGATTGGTCTGTTCTGCTCCCCACTCTGTCTTTGGTGAGTCCTCTCAACCCCCACACCTCTGGCCTACACCCCAGTTCTTGTATGCATGAAAAAATAAAAATAAATCTTTAAATAAAAAAAGAAAAGCCCCAGGCCTGATTCGCTACCATTCAAAAATTTGTTAGAAAACAATACTGTAAGTTCCCATTAAGAAACCAAAGAAAAAAAGTGAAGTGTTTTATCCAAGACAAAAACGAAAAAAACAGATAAAGTGTTTCATTTCAAGATTTTAATCCTATGCATATAGGAATTGATAGAACAATCAACTTAAAGAAAATCTGAGCTAAAAAACAGAAATAGCCCAAACCAGTGATGCTTTCTCTGAGTAGTGAGACTAAAGTATCTTTAACTACCGTATCATTTAAACTGTACATCTGTGTTACCTATGTAATTTAATAAGTTTTAAATAAGTTTTTATATGTTCCAAATAAAATAAATAATTTCATAAGTTTTATAAGGTTTCGTCTTGCAATATAGATAAGGGCACTGATTTTTAATCTCACCTAAACAAGACAGAAATCGCTTTGCCCTCATAAAGCACTGAGTAACTCAGAACTGAGGTTCAAAGATGATTTGAGTGCAAAATTCTTTAACCAGATAAACTAAGACTCAAATGGTAATATATAAAAAATAAAACATTTTAGAAATGCAAGGATTTAGAAAGTCTTTAATTCTTCAATAAACTTTTCATTGGCAGTAATTTGAAACTGATCTGGCAAGACAGAAAACAAAGAGGGAGTAAGAAGGGATTGCTGAACCAGCAGGTGCTATCCTGGGAGTTAAGACAAGTCTCGGGTAAGCAGCAGCAAAGCCCTGGACCTTGAGAGGAAATAGCTTCTCTAGCACAATAAAGATGGCTCCAGAGAGAGACCAGGGAATGGGCTGACTTGCACAGTAACTATCTGTCTCTTCCAGAGAAGAAAACATGATTCATTTGAACCCTCTTTTTCAGGGAATTCGAGAACCTTTCACTAATTAGGACAATACACACATTCCAGAGTGGTTAGTTGGTGGGGGAAGCTGTTAGTCGTTCATTTGCGTTTGTCCAGTTCTTACTTCTACAGCAAAATCTTCAGATCACTCTTGGAATTCTGATTTAAATTATAAGTTTTCTTTTAAGATAAAAAGAGTTAGTGAGGAAAATGCAATCCTTTGAAATGTGGACACAGTGACCCTAACGTCATGTGATAAACACTTATTTAATAGAAAGTAAGTTCACAACTGTTGGGTCAATATTTTCCAGAATGTTAATCAAGCTGAGAAAGTACAACTGTTCAGCACAATGAACCAAAAATGCCTCAGAAATAAAGCTGCAAAAACCAAAGGCTGAATATTTTGAAACAAAGTCGGTTCATAACTGAATATCCCCGTGAAAGCTTCATGCAGCTACATTCCTGCTGCTGCAGAGGTTTCTCCAGACCGGCTGCAGGTCATTTACTTTAGGAACCTGAGCAGAGCATCTGACATCATAGAGAAACATTTCAGTTACACACTCAGTTCTGGCTCTTAAACCTCTTCCATTCTGCACCAGTCACAGGCATTACATAATGATACATGGAAGAATCTACTATTTGTAGATTCTGAGAATTAGGATGGGCAGCCAATATTCTGCCTAACTACATTAAATACCTAACATTTAAAAAAAAAGGCATAGCCTGAACCAAGGGCTTGCATTGGTATAATTTTTGGGAGATCTGACTCCAAAAACACTTTGAGGACCGGAAAAGATGAGGCAGATCAGGAAATAAAACCAATCCAAGAGTGTGTTAATGAGTTGGTCACCACTATGTGCAACTGGGCCTCAGTTTGCTTGAGATCCTTGAAGAGACCATGGGAGATGCACACTAGAAGTGCCTGTCCAAGGCATGGAAAAGAGTAGAGTTTATGCACCAGCTGCTATTCCTGACAGTGCTAGCCAGTTAACATTCACATGGCTGTCCCTGCATGATAATGGCTAATGGCAAGCCAGTTCCTTTCAAAAATCCGTTCCATTCCAGAGGAGAAGCACTGGGCCAAAAAGCTACAGATACATTGTGCAACTTCAGCCAGTTGCTGACAGGTTACATAGGTATGTGGCCACAGCAATAAGAAGGAAGCTGTGTTTCTCAGTCGTGCATAGTAGATGTTAGGTACACTCATAGAGAGGCTTATCAAGCAAGATATATTGGGGTAGTGCAATCAAAGTTTGTAAGTCTAAACTGTACTTTGGATATTGAAATACATCACTTGGCTATTATCAAAAGGAGCATATGGACAGGAGATGAATAATAGAAATATCTAAAAAGGCATTTATGCCCCTGTTGACAAAATCCATCATAATATTGTTATTCACAGAAAATAAAATCCATTCTAGGGACTATTGTTTGGCAGCTGTAATAATTCAAAGTCAAACTGTTAATGATAATATGATTCTGGTAAGGGGTCAGTTCAGGGCAGGGACTTGGGCAAATGCCATGCTAGCTGGAGTTACAAGGAAGATTGTTCAGGCCTCAAAGGAGTTTGACAGTATAACCAAAGTAGACTGAGCAAACCCAGGTATCTGTAGGGCAGGGTTAGTAATGCTGAAGCAAATAGGCTAACATGAAAGAGAAGACCTGTATCACCTGCTGTTGATGATGATAATGGTCATATACTGGCTTTATTACCCTTTGCATTAGAGACTACTTTGTATGGTTGATTTTATCCCCTACATTTTATATTTATTTCAAGAGCATGCATTGGGGTTTTTCCTTAAAAATCCAGTTGTTTGTTTAAAGCTAAATACAGGTTGGGGCAAATTGTTAATCTTCATCATTCCCAATATTCACATTTTTTCTCAAAAGACTTTGTTGGTTCCTCTGAATGGAGTTTCTTCCACCCGATGTATTATGCTATCTAGGTTAACAACTTACTTGCAAAGTTATTAATGGGAGAAAGAGACATTAGATGAGTGATAAGACGGGGCTTTGAAAGACACTGTATTTCCACATGCATTTTTGTATTTGTTATTTTCATGGGGAAAAAAAAAAAAATTGCCTGAGCTGGTCTGTAGGCCCCAAAGGAACAAGAGATATAATACAGGTCTGACCAAGATCCATGGCCCTGAGCCACCTCCAGGTGAGATTAGCCGACCTCAATTCAGCTACAGATGACCCACGATTCCATGAGCATTTTTTTAAGGAGTTTCAATTTCTCATGTTTTGTCACACAGCATTGTTATAGCAATGGCTGGCAGGTAAGTTATCTCTCACAAACTTTTTATGATCATTTCAGTTTTAGTGAAGCTAAATGACTATAAGATTTAAGATCTCCTCCATGTTTTACCTTACTCATCAGTGTATTTGTTTCATCACTGCTATAAACATGACCATAGCCCTAATACCTGAAAACTGGCAGCTAAATTTGACTTTTCCCCTTCATTTATTTACCAGTAGAAATTCAACAAACTGATCTGCTCAATCTCTAAATCAACATTCTAGGTATAGATTCTCATCATTAGCAAACTTGTCTCTTAGGTCCTATTTTCTGTAGCTTATCTCTCTTCATAAACATTAAAGGCATCACCTTCAATAACATTTATTCCTTCTCTTATTCCTCTTTTTCATATGATTTCAGACTTTTCAGAGGTATTTATGAAGTATGTATTATGCATTAACATCATAGATGGCACTGGAGATAGAAATTAAAATATTCAAGATTATTCTTAAGCTAAAACAATATATATTTTTTTCTTTTTTAAAACTGCATCATATTGAGATGAAATCTGACAAAGACAGTTCCAACAAAGAAAATTAAAATAAAAGAAATAAACAACCTTTCTGCTAAACAAGAAAGTGTAAATTCCTTTCAGGGTAATATTAGTTACAAAAAAAAAATGACTCTTTTTACCGCTTTTAGGGGAAACTGAAATATTTTCTGACACACAATGCATTCAATTAAAATTATCAAACCATTATAAATCTTATGTTATATAGTCTAGATGCACAGGATTTTTATATTTGTCAGTCATGCCTTTTTCAATGTTTGATTAGTTTTCCCTTAAATTACCAGTAAGCATGTTTAGAGACTCTAGAACCATGATAACTAGAAGTTATGTGAAAGTTTTAGTTATACAATTTAGATCGCATGTGGAATTTTGCCTCATTTATCATTTAGTTTGCCTGTAATAGTGCCCTTGATTTGTTGTTCTCTTAAGGTTATAACACAACAACCATTCTATAACATCTTTTTTTTTTTTTTTTTTATCATGATGAGAAGGCCAAATTCATCTCATGTATTCAGAATTTCTTAAGTGTTTAAGTGTACAAGTTTATTACCCTTTCTGTGAAAGGTCCTTACCTGGCACAATTCTTTCTTACAATTCTGTATCTCTCCTTAGTTAACTACAAAGCTTATATTTTCTGATTTCACCATTAGAAGGAACACAGAAACTTAAACAAATGATTTTAAGTGCAGAACAAATAATACACAAGGGACAGTGGGATGACAAGAAACCTTTAATTCCATATTGAGGTGAGGACAGAGAGACAAAGAAAGACATCTACAACCACAGGGGAAATCTCAGTCTATAGAACCTATAGTAAGTATTTTTATGATTATATCCTAATAAGATACATTTTTAAAATGTAAAAAAAAATTCTGCTTGGAATTGAACAGGTCTTTGATTCTTCATGACCAGATTATCAGTCTGCTTTCTTCAAGTGTTACACATAGCTTATAATTATGTACAATATACAAGTGCCAAAAGATATAAATGCCAAGAACATATGGAGATGGTCATTTATGTTGGAGTTAGCATTTTGGTGCTGCTATATGTGCATCTGTCTATAGCAGATGCAAGTTAATAATTACTTTTAACTAAAGTCCCAGAAAATAAATATAACGGTAAGTAAAAAATCTGCCATTCTATCTTTAGTATTTATACAAATGAAGGATGTTCTTTTTACATATAATATTTCCATGTGGTAGATTTAAATAAGCATATTTTAGCTGAGCTTCATAAACTAGATATTTTGTAGGCTGTTCATATAAGAAGTCCATGATATACATAATAATACTTCAAGTCTGAGTTTCAATTTATTTGCAATTTTTAAAAAGTAATATAACACAATGATAATTTAATTTACATTATGCCATATAAATAAAGATATGTTATTAAACATTTACATGCTGGTATATCTATTGATGTTATTTTTATATTTTTCTTTATTTTGCAATGCTTTGAAGTTTAACTTAAATTAAAAAGAAAATCTCAAGAAAACAGAAAAAAAATAAAGAAAAATAGCTTAATGTTTGGCTAATTAATCAATTACAGTCTAATTATTAAACGGATTGTGGTCATTTCGTATAATGATATAATGAGGTATAGGAGAAATGAAACTCATGTTACAAATAATCGCTAAGTGTCAGCAAACATTTAAGTTGTTTAATCTCACTCTTAAAGAATGATATCTCAGCCCATATATGCTGAGTTATCATTCCAATGAAAGTATTGTTCAGATAAAACTTTAAGACTAATAAAAATTATGTAAAGTGGATTTAAAGCAAAAAGTGTATTTTTATTGTATTTTTAGGAGCCATGAGTGATTAAATACTTCCTCCTTCTGTGGTTTATGGTAAAATAAGTACATTTTACTACATTAATAAGTACTTAAAGTGAAAAGTAGGTTTAATTTTGAATAATGATCTCTAAAGAACATTTCTAAAATTTCTCCTTGTCTCTGTTTTATGTGACATGCATCACTTTATGTTTGTGAATCGACCTATCTTCTGATATATTTATAAATCTGCTTTGAAAGATTGTTTTGGAGTCATAATTTCTCTTGATATTTTCTCCCCCATTTCTTTACCAAGGATAAATGGATAATACATATATGGATTTATATATATAATCCATATATATATAAATTATATATAAATGGATTATATATCTGTAATATATATATTTATAAACATATATAAATGAATTTATATATATATATTATATAAATGGATATATATACACACACACAAACGCACACGTATTTAACTCCTATGAAGAATGGAGTTTGAATAATTAGCTCATATTGTTTAGTCACTGAAGTTTTTCAGTTCAGATTTAATGCACTTACAACTTTAAGAGCACATTCTAATAGACAAAGGGTGAGGAAAAAGTTCAATGAGTTTCACAATGATCATAATTAAGGTCACAGGAAAAGATTATTTTCGGAATTTTCACTGTAAATTGTGTGGCTGAAGGCAATCATCTCAGAAAGAAGTGGCCATTACTTTTGAGTTCAGAGATTAAGTCATTTTATTTTAAAGAAATTGTCCATTTCAGTGATCATTTCTTAACTATCATCCATACACCCTCAAGATTACTTTTGAACTCACCATGCTCATATTTGGTTTTAGATTTTTCTATCACCCACTTTTACCATAGTGCTTCAAGTATTTGAATGAAGGCATCAAAGGATCTTAAATTATTAATTCACCCTAATCAGTCAATTCATGTATGTATCTTATAATACCATATAAATAAGATGGGCTTTCATTTCTGGATTTATTTATATCTTACTTTTATTATTATTTTTTGATCACTTTTTCCTTGTATTCTTGCAAAGACAAGATTGAAGCAATTTGATTTCTGGGTTCACATTTCTCCCTTTTCTTCTTATGTATTTTCTTAGATATACTTAAACTAATTTCCTCCTAACTTCCTTTAAGAAGATTTCTCTATCACCTGGAATTAATTTTAACTGAATCTGGGTTTAATTACTTAAACATACACTGTCAAATAGAATTCCAAAACCAATTACTAGTCTTTTTATTTCTGTGCTACAAAAAGTGTAACTTCTAATTTAAAGTGTTAAATGTTATTTCATCGAGTCACTTCTATTTTAGTGTTTTTTATAGCTCTAGTAGGACTAGAATTTTTTCTCAAAACAGGTAACTTATTCTCTCACTAAGTAGCTAATGTTTTGTTTTTTTGGGGTTTTTTTTTGTTTTGTTTTGTTTTGTTTTCAAGTAAAGCAATATACTTGAATTTTTATGGCAGGATACTGTTTTTTTATTTTTGTAATAATTTACTTTGTAATTTTAGATAATCATAAAGTTATTTAGTATAAATAATTTTTAGTAGTTAAGATTCCACAAAATTAACTGAATAACTTATCAAAAATGAGCTCAAACACAAATATATTTTCTAACTTTAAAAAAAAGATAAGATTCTATAATGGTGATGAAAGATAGCTACCTGAATGAAGAGGGTTGGCAAAATTAGAGAATGTTTCCAATGGAGGTTAATTTGAGTTCATTTTCAAGAATTGGAAGTGCACAATGTTAAATGTGGGAGCAGGAAGTTTTTCAAGCAGAAGGGGCAGCAAGTTATAAATTTTTGGAGTTTAAACTGAAATTTCAGGTTCAGTTCAAGTTCGGCCAGTAGTTCAGTATAGCCATAGTATAATGTTTAAAGTACGTGTGCAGAACTTACAGAGAACGCACAAACCACATAAGGACCCATCCTAAGTCCAAAATGAAAAAATTTGAAACTTACCTTGATTTCTAGTCAGGGAATGACAAATTTAGTCATTCTAAATTTGAATAGATAAATTTGAATTCCAGTTAGGGAATGAGTTTTACCTTTCAGAAGGTATGTAGTAACACAGGAAAGGGGAAGAGAATAAATTAGAAGTTTTAAACAACAGAGATTAGGAAAACAATGGATATCTTTAAAAGCTAACCAAGCCATAAAGACATGACAGAGACAATGAATGAGTATAAAGTGGACAGATTCAATACATAGTAAAGGAGAAAAATTAATAAGTTTCCTTCATCTACTAGAAATGTAAGAATAAGAATGACATATTTTTAAGTGATTTGAGCAAGAGTGTGAGTTGTTAAGTTATTTAATAAATGAGTTTCAAACTGAATTTATTGGGTTCAATTTCAGACAAGGAATTTTATGCAAAATCAAAAATAGCCAGTAAAAATAAGCTATATGGGTTGGAGTTTATGTAACTGGGTTGGAAAAGCCAGTTTTAGAGTAATCCACATATTGGTGGTGCCATTTGCATCAACTTGGAGGGACCTAGAGTGTATTATGCTTAGTAAAATAAGTCAGATGGAGAAAAACACTATGATGTCACTCAAATGTGGTTTAAAAAATATAACAAATGGATAAACTAATCAAACAAAAATAAATCAAACAAAACAAAAATAATCAAACAAAAATAAAGCTTAAGAGTACAAGACCATTTTTTTAAATTTAGTTATGTCAGTTCCTTTATTTTGTTTCTATAATCCACATGTAAGTGAAATCATCTGATACTTCTATTTCTCTTTCTGACTTATTTCCCTTAGCATAATCACCTCCAGTTCCATCCACTACAATAATGGGTGTAACATGTTATATGTAAGATCTGTGCTTCTTAAAATAAATAAAAGGATACTCCTAGTAGATATCTACAGGAAAAAAAATAAAAGAAAGAGTGCAAGACCAATTTGTAGTTAGCAGAATAGAAGGGAGTAGAGAGGTACATACAGTGGGCAAAATGAATCAATTTTTTTGGTGAGGGTTAGAATTTGTCAGTGTCAAATTTAATGTCATCTGTAAATAGGCTGAGTTTTAAAGATGTATACTTAAAACATATAATGTTACTTCAGTAAATACAGAAAAAAACCCGGAATGAAGGGTCTATGGTGTTACATTAGGTAACAGTATATCATGGGAAGAGAACTAAAGAGTGAACTTTAGAGAACACCGCTATCTAAAAGCACTTAAGAAGAAAATTTAGCAAGGAAGACAGACAGGGTTATTCGGTCATAAGAGGCAAATCAGGGAAATGAACACCACAAAAACCAACAAAGAAATAAGGTGACAGGAACAGATATTAACGGTGACAAACATACCAGGAGTTTAAATAACATACTACATTCAAAAAACCACTGCACTGAACAACAGTGCACCAGTGTGTAATTTTTCAGGTTTTGGCTCAAGTGGCACTTCCATATTCTCCAACAAAGCCAAATATCTCTGTTAAATGTCCTTTTAGTAGTCAACTTATTGTCTTCAAAAGTCTTGCTTGCTGTAGCTATATTCATTCGAGAGATAGATTAATATTTTTTTTCTCTACTTGGTAAATTCACAAAATTGACCTATTTTAAGTATTACAGTGGTAAGTTGAGAAATACTGAAAATAAACATTTTTTTTATTAATAACACTCGTTTACAACATTTTATGTGACGCTGAGGTATAGAACCATACCCCGTCAGATGCAAGTCACTATACCACACAGCCCAGCTTAAATTCTCTTCTCAGAAATGAAAGTTTTCTGACCAAGGGTCACAGTTTATTTCATTTGTCCATGACTGAATACAATATCTCAAGCACCCTCTTCTTCTATTGAAAGGTACAATATATATTATTTTTGGATGATACAGAAAAGACTCATTCAGTTAATTGAACTTATTAAGCAAAAAGGAAAATTTTATATCTATGACTCTGTACAGTCAAATGTATCCCAACAGACAAGAACATTTGCATAAACCACTTGCGTTAGGTTTAGCAAACATTTTCAAATAGTCTCTAAACTTCTTAACAGTTACTCAGAGATAATATTTTGGTATGCAAGGAAATTGAATCATAGCAATTCTCAATGATTCAACCAGTATCACTCACACAGACATTGCAGCAGAACTGGAAATTGTATCTGAAGTTTTGGATATACCACAGGTCTGCAGAGCGTCTGGATGTTTACTCTTTAAACATCTCAATTGCTGATCGATTGCTACTTCAACAGACAGAAGAATTCATCCTCTAACAAATCACGAAGAATGGGGACTTAGAGCAGATTAGTTTTGATGAGAAAGGTGATTTTTTAAGTAAAAACTCATGGATATGGGGCTTAGTAACAAATGGGAACTGGCCGAGAAAACAGTGAAGAAAGAGGAGGAGCTAAACGATCAGATGAAAGAGTGTTGAAGACAGAACAGATATAAGAAATGAATATAAAGATTAACAAAACTGAATCAGACAGCTGATACTTTTTTTACTATGGAAATATTTCCTTATGTACATATATATATATATATATATATATATTAAGATTTATTTATTTATACAAGCACTGGGTACAGTCAGGAGAGCAGAAGGGTGAGAGAATTCACCAGAGCCAGAGCGGAGAGCAGAGCAGGCAGACTTACGAAATACACGGCTGAGGGGAGCAGCAGGTGGCAGGAGAGGTCTGTGCGCCATGTGGGACCCTCACACAGTTCCCGGGGATCGAACTGGCGCTGCAGAGGCTGCAGGCAGGTTCACAACCCAGTGCTCAACCGCTGTGCCACCCCACGGGGAGGCCCTATACATATAAATTTTGACAAATTTCTATCTAAATGTTACAAATGAACTAGTATATTATGTTGCATGTTTATTATAGGTATATTAACTAGTGATGTCACAGATATTTATGAAATACATTTTAAGTAAAAGTAAGGATGCAAATGTAAAATGCAAAATTCATGAAATCCAAGCTAAAATTTCTGTAATGAAACTAAATGAAGTTGTATTCATGCAATACTTTAGATTACAAATCAGGTGGAAAAAACTATTATAAACAGGAATATGGGATGCAGTCATGTTAATAATGATAATGAAAACAATAACTTCTGTAGGTCTTGACTTTTCTATTTTTAAAGTTGCAGCCTTAATATTGCATTAGCATATTTTTCCATTTAATTTAAAAATATATTTCTAAAGGTTGTAAACTGACATGACTTTATTATTTTAGCTTGGTGGTAACACCATGACTACATGATCACTGACTATTTAGCACCGAGAAAACAGGATTTTAAAGAAGTTCAAGCATATATTAGTGCCTGCAAAATGCTAACACAGCAGTTGCCAACAACTGGCAGCCTCCTTTGGATTTGGGGATAAATAAAATCGAATGGCATCTCCTCAGTATTAAAATGGCTTATAAATAACTTTTAATAGAAAGCAAAAAAGAAGGTTCCGTTTTTATTTTGCAATCTAGACTTTCTTTTAATATTTATTTATTTAGTTCTTTATACAAGCACTGGGTACAGTCAGAAGTGCGGGAGGGTGAGAGAATTCACCAGAGCCAGAGCGGGAAGCAGAGCAGGCAGAAGGACCGAAGTATACTGCTGAGGGGAGCAGCGGGTGGCAGGAGAGGTCTGCGCACCATATGGGACCCTCCTCTGGTGGCCGGGGTGCAGCCGGGGATCGAACCGGCGCCGCAGAGGCCGGGGGCAGCTTCACAACCCAGCGCTCAACCGCTGCACCACTGGGGAGGCCCTCTCATCTTTTCTCTATACAGATATTTATTATATTTTTAGTATATAATTTTAAACTCCAAAAATAGCATAAGCTGGTACAATTGGGGATCTATTAATTCTAAGCATAGCAAGACAACTTAGAACTAGAAGCATTCTTACAGATCATCTAAGTTACATATTTGAAATCAAGAAGTAAAACCCTGGGAGCTGAAGATATTGTTCTTGGTTACACACTTATGGTATGGTGAAGGTAGAACTGGTCTTTTAGGGATGAATTCAATGTAGTATATACAAAGTCTGCACCTGAAACTTATACAAGGTTATAGTGCAGTATTAGAATTTCCCTTATTTGATTATTGAAAGAATTAATTGAGTTAATATTCTATAATATTTAGAAAAATGCTTAGCATGTAATAAATGCTATATAATGTTAATTATGATCATTTTGGGGGGAACAAATATTTTATTCTTCACCACATTATGAAAAAAATCACATTTACTATTAATTGGTATTATGCTTAACACAGTTTATCATATTTAAAGAATATTCAATCACTTAACCTAAATATTTACATGATATTTCTTCAACTATTTAAATACTTGGACAAGTTATATTCCTACCATTGCACATTACACCATCATATTTTTTTTATATATTACGTTGTCTTTGGGGTAAGGATAGTATATAACAAAACCCAGCATATAGAGATGATTTTTACATTGTAAAAGAGAACAAAACTTCAATATATATAAAACTATAAATGTACTAATTTATATACAAAATAGATCTCTCACACACTCTATCTTGGTCTTCCTCACTCTTTATTACTGTATTATTTGGGTCTTCGCTGCCTTGTAGGAGGCTAGTTCAGGACATAATGATATCTAGACTGCTATTCCTTCCTTCCCTTAGTGGATTAAATACATGCAACATTTATTATTTTCCTTATTAATGGCAGATAGATGGCACTGACATACTATTGCTCTTGTTCCTCATTTGTTTCTTCTTTACATTTCTTAGGAGTTATCTCAAGAAGGGATTTTGTGTGTGTGCAAAAAATACTAATTACATACATTTTTATACATTTACTTATTTACACCTACAAATACAAAATAGGCAGCCAAGAATACTATTAGGACAGAAATTCAAGGAGCCCTAATTTTTTACTAACTACCACCACGTGCACATTAACATATTATTCTGGAGACCTAATAAATATATATCATATATAATTTGTACAAAACAGAAAGTTTCTAAAACAAGAGCAAAGTACAGATATGCTGTTTTCAGATATCAACAGCCACACTTCGATTGTGTTGTTTGCTGTTTGTAGAAGTGATAGACTACTGTCTGTCTTGATTGGATTCCTTAGCACTAGTGCTAATGAACAAAACTCTGAGTATAAAGTTTTGGTTCACAGAGCTCTTTAATATTTTATCTTTACAACACCTGTGTGAGGATTACATGATGTTACAGATGTGAGTATGAAGTTCAGGGAGCTTCGGTTACTTCCACAAAAGCCCACCGGTCTTGAGTGCACACAATCAAATTGAAACTCAATTAGCTAATTAGAATTCAGTGCAACGTTCACAAGAATGTGGACCACTAAGACTTCACATAATGCCTAGAAATCTTTCCGACATTCTACTAAAGATTTCACCTATCTCTTTGTCTTCCACTAACTGCTTTTTTCTTAAGCAATAATCACTGAAATATTTTTAATTGTTTTTAATTCATGTATGTTTTTGATTTGGTTATTTACATCATTATTTCTTCATACTATCTTTGTTGTCTGTGATATTTCAAAAAGACTATGCATCATTTGTATCTCTTTTTCTTATCAAAAATTTTATGATTTAGTCAGAATCACTATCCACCACTAACAGATTTAGTTCTGTGGAAAACACATTCTTGACAAGAAAAAAATGTGAATAAAATAAACCTTATGCTGTTGACATTAGATATTGCTGTTAATGTTCAGGGCTCACCTCATAATTATATCAAAATATTATTGAGATGGAGAAGGTTTATGATGAATCTTAGTCAAGAATTACAGTGAAAATGGATTTGATGTAGATATTCTTTAGAGGTGTTCACTTACTTTGTATTAATTATAAAATGAATAAATTGACAAGTTCTTTTATATCCAGTGTCACTTATAAACCCCATCCATAAATTTACATATTATATAATGAATCACCACTGAGAAACAGAAATTGTAATTTTTGGTTTTAACTAATGTGAAGTTTTATGTTTCTGACTCTAGAAGTAATTAAATTTCAAGTACCCTATCAACTAAAATTTAATTTAAATAAAATTGTAAGTTTTTTGATTATAATTCAAATAAAAAGTTACAGGTTAGACGAGCATAAGTTCTGGAAGAGTTAGCCACTGATAATAATAGCAAAGATTGGTGTAGCTACAACTTTTTTTGCATACCACCCAGAAGTAATCAAATTATCTACATAATTCCCAAAATAAATTAGATACCTTCTTATCCATACCTGTTAATTTACCTCAGTCTCTTACCTTTTAATACTAAGATGTAAACCACTATGCAGAAAATTTATCAAATCAAATGACACTTCTAAATAACTGAAATACAGAGAATGATAAGATTGAGACAAACACTGTATTAACCACATTTCACAAGATTAATTTTCTTTCTAAGAGTTATGATTCCACCTTAAATCTTTGACAAACAAAATCAAAAGTTTCATATATCTACCACATGATTCTTAGCTAATACAAAAGAAACATATTTTCCTTCAGAGGTAGAAAAGCATTTAAAGCAATTCTGTTTAGCAAGAATGAGGAAGATAGGGCCTCCCCTGGTGGTGCAGGCGGTTGAATGCTGTGCTGTGAAGCTGTCCGTGGGCTCTGCAGCATGGGTCCGATCCCCACCGGCTGCGGAGATATCACATGCTGCGGCAGACCTCTCCTGTCTTGCCGCTGCTCCCCTCAGCAGTGTATTTCGTCAGCCTGCCTGTTCTGTTCCCCACTCTGTCTCTGGTGAATCCTCTCACCCTCCACACATCTGACCTGTACCCAATTCTTGTATAAATAAATAAATCTTTAAAAAAATTAAAAAATGAGGAAGATAGTGTTTTCAAAAATATTTAAGAATGAATTACCTAAGGTTATTGTAGAATTTTTCAGTGAAAACTTATGGAATTAAACAAAGATGGAACTCAATGAAATATGTTTTTAAATGGATCCAGGTATTTGCAGATCACCCTGGGCAAAAATTCAAAGAAAAAAAACCCTAAATTGTGACCACTGTAAATATGACACACATATTAAAAGTTATGTCAGTTGTGTAAGATTAGATCACTTTCTACTTTGCCATAGCTTGTGAATTATTTTATTTTTTTCAAAATCAATGATAGAAAAATAAAAGAAAGTCTAGAAATGTCTTACATTACATCACTACCATGTCATTCAAGTTATCTATATTCTCCATAGTGTAAAATGCTCAATATTTTGGCTCAAACTGTAGGCTCTGAACCCCTTCTTTTGGTTTGGATCTTCAGAAAAAAAATCCTCATTTGTACACTATGTTTATTTTAAGAGACCAGAAATCATGGTTTGGCCATTATTATTTCTTATTTTCCCGTCTGCACAAAATAACAATTTTAAAATGCCAAAATGAATGGATTGAGAGCCAACATATTTTATCCATATCTAAAGATTTAAGGTGAACTATGCTGAATAGTAATGTTGAATCCTCAATGATCATTTCACTCCAGACGATGGATCTGAGTCTACCTCAGCTATTCCATTTCCATATCCAATGATATCTACAGGGAGAGACAGAGCCAAATCTGTCCAATATGATATGAAGGTCATACATTAGAAAGATCCTAAGGAAAGTTTCCTCACGGAGAAGAGAGGAATCACTCCTAGAGGTGATCTCTTCACTGACATGAGAATGAAGCTAACATCAAAGATGGGAATGCAGAATCAAAGTGGAAAAACGAAAGGTGTGTGTAACATCATTGAGACATGGAGTCAAGCAAATCTCTCTTTGCTGTGGAGTGGTTTTATGCAAGGGGATTAACTTTTACTTTGATTTTTTTTCTATTTATACCAAAATTATCCTGACTGGTGCCAAATAAATATTCATTTTGAGATCAATGTCCTGCCGTTCTACTCTGAGAAATACAGTAGCACATTTGTAGACTTCTAAAATAAAACTAATTAATAACCAATTCTAACTATGACAATTAATATGCTACCAAATGCATGAAATGATAGATTAGATTTTCTTGAATGGTAATATTACTGGATTCTACCTAATAATTAATTTACTAATTTGTTTCTGAAAAATTGATTATTTAGTGCATTTAAATAAACATACTCTTGATTGTTTCAGAATGACAGCCTCTATAAACAAAAAAGCTTAACTTCCAACTATGTTTCTGAATACTTATTAATGGTTTAACAAGATGTGAAACAATCACAACTATTAGATTTACAACCGCATTAACTTCTGGTTGGTAAATATATGTTAATATGTTTGCTGCAATAAATTTCACTCTACTAGCAAAAACAAATTCACTGAACCACTGATATGATAATCCTTTTAAGAATGTGTATGTGTTACTCTACAAGATCTAAAAAGAAAAACATTACCTATGATTTTTCATATGTTGCCTATATAATTTTTAAAAAAAGAGAACCACATGTTTTTCCAAGTATGTACATTGATATATACAGATACACATATCCCATGTAGAAAATTATTTTTCATTCTTATTTAAATTTACATATGTACATATATATGCAATGCGTACCAGCATAAAATTATGCATTTTTTCATATACACACATAAACCAACGCAGAAATATGTCAACCCCATTCAATTTGTGTTTCATAATAAAAGATTAAATGTTTGAAATTAACAGTGATCATCTAATTTGTATTTATTACTTTATGTTTTCATTTTAAATTATCAGACTAATATTTACTTACAGTTTAATAGACACTTTGCATATTATATGTTAGTAATTACACTAGATTTTGTTTTTCAAATTAATTTTCCAATTAATTAAGTGTACTAAGAGTAAATGTTACTCAGCAGACCAGAATTATACTACATAAACAAATGAGTGGAGAAGTTCTAATCATTAAATAACTAACTGAAAGTTTATATATATTATAAATCCTTAATTTATTCTTTGTACTACTTGATTTAATTTATTTAATTTATTATTTGTACTACTTGATTTATTACATATAATTATTTAAAGAAGTTTGCAAATAATATTTGAACTGATTTTTTCATGTGCAACACTTTTCTTAATATGATTTCATTATTGATATTAATTGGAGAAGGTAAAATTTGTAAAATCAAGTTAATATATCACACAAGAATACAACAAACTTGCAACAAGCTAAGGCCCAATTTGCAACTAGTTTCAGATTCCACTTCAAACAAGAGCTGCACTAACAATCGATTACTTACAGAAAAAAAGAAGTGGTACAATCAAGAAAGTCTCTGCAGGAAACAAAAAGTAGGCAGAAATCAAATGCTGCCTTCAAATCAGAAAATATTTTAATGTATATCAAATGTATATTCCTAGAGACTATTGAAATCTGAAATTTCCATTACTCTACATATTATGGCTATCTTTATAGCATTCCTGAAAAAAACAGGATTCAGTGTTATCCAATGGAAAATATATAAAGAAAGCCTACATAAAAATAAATAAATAATAAATAAATAAATAATAAATAAATAAATAAAAACATGATGGAGGACTATGGTATCTTGGTAGGGGCTGCAGTATGCTAAGCCCTGAAATGGAGATCCCATATTTTTAATACACAAAGATGCAAATCATTATTACCTCAATAAAATAATTAAAAAACTGAAAATAACTCTCCATCTAACAAAGATTAATTAGTACAAACCTCTCCTAAAGACCCAGGATAAATAAATCTATTTGTGAAAGCATTAAAAATAAAATGTATTAGAGAGTATATAACGTAAACATGGTATTGCTCAAAATCTATTAAAATCCAGAGTCTAAAGATAATAATTCATTTCATTGAATTTAAGTGATAGATATCTGGAAAATGTAAATTATCAAAATAATTGGAGCAAATTACCACACATGCTCAAAGAATTTTATTCCAGTGAAACTACGATACCAATCTCCTTATTAAAACTCAATTTAATCAGGGCCTCCCCGGTGGTACAGCGGTTGAGCGCTGGGTTGCAAAGCTGCCCGCGGCCTCTTTGACGCAGGTTCGATCCCCGGCTGCTCCCCAGCCCCCGAGGAGGGTCCCACAAGGCGCGCAGACCTCTCCTGCCCCCGCTGCTCCCCTCAGCAGTGTCCTTGGTCCTTCTGCCTGCTCTGCTCCCCGCTCTGCTCTGGTGAATTCTCTCACCCTCCACGCTTCTGACTGTACCCAGTGCATGTATAAACAAACAACAAATAAATAAAATAAAATGCCTCTATTAAAAAAAAAAAACTCAATTTATCAAAAGAGCAGATGGGTTGAGTAAGAGCCAAACCTTTTTTTGTTTTATGTTTTAAATAAGTTAAACGAAGTGTATCCTAGAAAATAATCTAAATCTATTGTGCTTCTGCAAAGTTATATTCCAATAAAAGTAAACAAAATCACGAAACATTTCAATTAGAGTATGTCTGTTATTTCTGAATTTGCATTTTGCAAATTACCTGAGTCACTGTGATAAAGACTGTTGAAACATCTGTGAAGTTAATAAAATGATGTGTCAGATGCACAAATCCTATTTTCATTCTCCTATTTACAGAATTTCTTCTGAAACGACAATTTTTGGTGTGAAGAGAGAAGCTAAAAGCAGAATTCATGTATCAAAATAAGAACTCTTAAAAATGAAAAGAAATCTACAAACTGATCAACTTCACTCTATTTCTAACAATAAAGGGTAAAACCTAGCTATTTAGATTGACAAAGGATCACATGGCTATTTCTTGCAGAATTGGGATTAATATTATCTATCTCTACTGATAAGATTCACTGGCCATTTATTTCTAAAATTTCTATATAAACATAACTTTTTTCTTTTTTTTTTTTATGATTTATTTATTTATTTATTTATACAAGCACTGGGTACAGTCAGAAGCACGGGAGGGTGAGAGAATTCACCAGAGCCAGAGCAGGGAACAGAACAGGCCGACTGACGAAGTACACTGCTGAGGGAAGCAGCAGGCGGCAGGAGGTCTTTGTGCCATGTGGGACCCTTGCTGGAAGACAGGGATTGAACCAGCACTGAAGAGGCTGTGGGCAGCTTCGCAGCCCAGTGCTCAACCACTGTGCCAACAGGGGAGCCCTCTTTTTTTTAATAATGATGTATTGCTATTTTACATCCTTGTTTGTTTGTTTGTTTATTCATTCATTCATTCATCATTTTTTATTTATTTATTTTTGGCTTCTTTTCAAAAACTTCTGTGAATCTTAAAGAACTTTTTTTTTTTATTTTATATACTTTTTACATCATTTTTCATTTTTGCACAATGTATGTGTTTTCATCTTGGTTATAGTCCCCATACAATTCCCCCCCCTTATTTTGACCTTAATCCCTCCTACCCACTCCCAACCCTTGCCGTAGTGTGTCTCTGGTTTATAGTTGCTTGTTGATTTTGATTTTTACTTTATAGATGACTGGATCAAGATGTGGGACATATATACAATGGAATATTATTCAGCAATCAAAAAAGATAAACTCATGCAATTAGCAGCAACATGGATGGAGCTGGAAGGGATCATGCTCAGCGAAATAAGCCAGAAAGAAAAGAAAAATACTGGATGGTCTCACTCATAGCAGGAATTTAGAAAACCTTGTTAATTTTTTTCACAATGTAGGATTTCTCCCCTCAGGTGTGGTTACCATAGTTTTCCTACCTCCAGGGCACCACAGCCCTCCATAAAGGCCATTGTGCTCTCTTCACCATACCCTGGTTAAAAACAGTAGTAGAGGACCTCCCCTGGTGGTGCAGAGTTTGAGCACTGGGCTGTGAGGCAGCGCAGTTAGTTCCCCAGCCACTGGCAAGGCCCACCAAAAAAAACAAAAACAAACAACAAAAAAAAAACAGTAAGTAGAGATACTATTCATAGGCATCTTTGACTAAATAAAAGAAACTAGCTCTACTATGTCAAGGAACATTGCTTGGCTGTGCAGCTTCAAACCTATTAATATGAAAGTTTTGGTGCTGTCTTTATTTGTATATGACACAATGTGAATATAGCTAATATAGAAAGCAAGGAATCACAGTAAACATTCATAAATACTTGTTTTCTATTACACAGAAATCTTAGCAAATAGCAGGTGCATTTTCATACAAAAGATGAAGTCTAGAGTTAGATGGTTTCAGTCTTTGATTCACCAAAACAGTCCAGCATTTTCCCATCAACAGCACATTGGCATTTAATGCTTAGATTTCTTGCCTCATAGTCACCAGTGATTGCTGTAGCTTTAGTACCAGGCATTCACTTAAAAGCAGAAACAAAAGAGTGAAGTGAAAATCTTCATTTTTTACATAGGTCTCTTATCAATGAAAGGAAACATTTCTAGGAATGTCAACACACTCCCATGTCCCTGGAGTTTGACTGGCAAAAATCTGGTGA
>NW_023604865.1:0-31431 GCF_014898055.3 Talpa occidentalis
ACCCCAAGGATGCCTGTTCTTACCTCTGCCATGTGCCCCCTGGCATTGTGGGGCAGGCAGGCAAGGAGCCGGTCACTGAGACTAGCCAGGGCAGCCAGCCTTCAGAAATGGCTGCAAGGCCTAGATGGGGTGCCCCCAACCTATCTCCACCTCCAGCAATCTGGAAAACAGGCTGTGCCATGGAAAGGACTCATTTAGGCCTGATTTAAGATCTAGGCTGTGCCCCTCCAAAGAATGAGGCAAGTTACTTAATCTCATTGTGCATCAAGTTCACTATGGGATATGGGGACAATGATTCCTATTTTTCACAGAACTGCTCAAAGGATTAAATGAGTTACATAAAAGCAACTTAGCGTGAGTATATAGCAGGGCATAATGCTCTATTGGGCTTACCAGTAAATTGTGGTTCTTGTGATTATTTAAAATAAATTGCAATACTGGTGAGTTTATCTATCACCGGAGTCAGGAAAAAGGTCAAATTCTGCACCCCCCAGCACCTTCAGCTAAAAGCAACCTACATGTCAGAAAGCAAGTCCAAAGCTCCCCGCTGCCGCTCCTGCTCTCCCAGCTAATCTCCAACTGCATTTGTATTCCTTTGCTGCTAGCCGGCCTGTGCATATGGAATATTTTCTTTGGGTGTCTTACCATTAACGTTTTCATTTCTGCTTAGCATCAGGGGCTTTGCACATCGCTGGCCTTCCAGAGCACTAAGCCTGCTTTTGTGTAGGCTTGCTTTGTTCTCCCATTTCCTGATCAGCCAGGAAGCATTCTTGGGCAGGAGCTCTGGGAGGAGGGGTTTTATAGGGCAGTTCAATTCACTTTGAGTTTTGGAGAAAGATGAATCAAGCCCCATTTCATGCACGGGTCCCCTCCTACCATCCCTGGTGTGTGTGGATCAACTTCAGCCTTTTTTTCCTTCCTAGATTTTCAAACTCTCCCTCCCTGGCCCTGTGTAAATTCACAGAGCTCCACCAACAAGGAATCTAGTTACCTTGTTTGAAGCCCATGCTATCAGTACACTGAGCAAGACTCTGTAACGATGACCTTCCCCCGGAAAGAATAGAATAAGTCATAGTGTTGGCAAGTGGAATGAGCAGTGAAATGAGAACCATCATAGCCTGTCCATGGAAGTGTAAATAGATGTAAGATTTCAGGTGGAGGGGGGTGAGGAAGGCAGTTATCCAACTTGTAACAAAAGCCTTTGAAATGCTGACTCCCCTCCTAGGAAAATGTGCTAAGTAAATCACCAGAAATGGGTCAAATATCATTGTGATGCAAAGATGTTCATTGCAGTGATGTTTACAATGGTGCAGATTTGCAGACACCTAAATTATCCAGAACTGGTGAGTGAAATATATAGACATTCACAGAATTGAATACTGTGAAACTATTTTTCAAAATACAGCTTAGACCAATATTTAATAGAATGGGAATAAGTTCATGATAGAATCTTAAGTGAAAAAAGATCATAAAATGCAAATATAATTCCAGTTTTATGGTTAAATTTATATACATAGAAAAAAAGATAGGAGCAAAATTCCCCAAGATAACAGTAATTATCTTTGGTGATAGGACTGTGAACAATAGCCTGCTTTCTTCTGTAGGGTCTCTGTATTTCCTATACTGAACACGTATCACAGTCAGAGAAGAATGACAGTCTCGGAAACAAGAGCGATGCTTTCCCTCCAGGGTCCTTGACCACTGTAGGACAAGACAACCTTGATCCAATGAACCATTTCAACTCTAATACCTTAGTGCATGGTAGGAAGATGCTGGCTGGTCCCTTTTGGCCTGGTTCCACTCCCTGACAACTATAGCACCAACTCTACCCACACCTGGTTGGCCAAGTGGACAGAGCTGGCCTAGCCACAGTCTCCTACTGCCCTGTACATCCTGGGAGTCTTTTCTAAGCCTCCTGTTAGCAGGCTTCCCTCCTGTCTATTAGGTCACTGCAGATTGATTCATCTCACTTCACTGTGGTTTACAATTTGCAGTTCTTGACCCTTACATTCTCCCTGGTGCTGGAGCCATGTTCCTGCAATACCAACAAACCAATGGCAGCAAGCAGCAAGCAGCTGCAAGCCTTGTATCCTCCTGGCCTCCTCAGCAGGCTCCTTGTACTCTCCCTTCTCTCTGGCCCATCCAGCATCCACTGACACAAGGCTCCTTCTTTAAGGAGCCCTTTGAGGGGGTCTACCCAAGATTAATAGGGAAAGGAAGGGCTTGCTAAGACCTGACCAATGGGAATTCAGTTCTGCCCAGTCCTTATCTCTGATCAGGCTATGAAATGAAAGGCCCCATTTGCAGAGCCCATAAGATCTGGGATTCTGTGCCTTACTTTTCAATGGGGATCAAGGAGCTCAAAATATTTGGTCATCTTCTCCATGCTGGGTTAACTCAACAAGATAAAAGACTCTGGGCTTCTGATTTAAGGAGGAGTGTTTGCAGAATAATCCTTTTTACAAATAATATCAGCAAAGGATAGCCCCAGGAGATAGAGGGGGTCTACTCTTCATCCCTTATTGAAATGAAAACTCTCCGTATTTTGTCCATGCAGCCATCAAGGTTTTTGAGCAAATGGCCCCAGCAACCAAGTGGCTGGTCATTAGCTTCTTAAGCCCGAGTGTCCTCTTTGAACATCTTAGGATTGAACCAAAAATCCAAGCATCTTTCCAATGCTCACTTTCTGGAGCGCCGCTCCTGACCAGCTCTTGGGATGAGTCCACCCCCAGCTCTGTAGTCATGTTCCCTGGGTCTGGGAATTGGCCTGGACTTGTGCATTTCCTCTGGCGGTTTGCTCAAGCTTTGCGTGGGTTTGTCATTCTCCACCTGTCCAGGTAGAAAGTACCTTTGGAGTAATGACCATCCTCTCTGCCACCTCCTCACACTGTGCAGAACACAGGAAACAGTCAGGCGAGGTTGTTAGTTCTCTGACTAATGCCTGCCCCTCAGGCAGACTTGAAAAGGGACTCATTTAAATTTGGTTTCCCTGCCAGAATTGTCAGGCCTCAGTGGCCTTGGGAAATCACCAAGGAGGAAAATCACCATTTATCCTAAAAACTCCACAATCTGCATGGGTTACCACCATCTTCAAACTGATGCCCAACCCTCACACAGCTACCTGGAAGGCCCTGTCCCAGCCCTTCCCTGAGTCAAGTTACTCCTGGAGAAGAGTGAGGCCATCCTCTGTGCCAAGATGGACCAGCCGGATTGCCAGAGTCATTAAAACACAGTCTCTGTCCCAACACAAATGAGCTGGAAGGGCTGTGACCAGCTCAGATGCAGGTGTGAAAGGCATTATACTCTGAGAGCTGCAACTGTCTCTGCTGTGTGACCCTCAGAAAGTCACTTGACATCCCTTCACCCCACACTCCATTTCTCTAGAACATTTATTGCACATCAGAACACTTACATTGTTGGGCTACTTGGAGGCTTGAGAGGAATCAACTATATGAACGTACTTTTAAAATGTGAATATTCTGCACCCTTCACGTACTGCTTTACTGGTGTCTAGTAACTTCTGCCCTCCTCCCGCTCCCATGGACCCTCTTTGTAGCAGGCAGCTGTATTAGCATTTGTCCTGGTACACAGAATTGGAACTCGCAATGGATGCTTCTGTTGAAACTCTGGCATGTGTGACATTTGGGTGCTAGGGACAGAAATGGTCAAATTTAATATTTTTATTATAAATGAGTCAAACAGATTTTCAGGGAGTTCCCTGAAAGCCTCTCCCTACATTGAACACTTTTTCTATGGGAGAAAAACACCCCCAATGCAGAGTAACTAACTTACAAGCAAATCTTTGGGGCCCTGCCCACATGTAAGTAGGGTTCTACCTGTGTTCAATCACCTTCTGATGCAGCAAGCCCAGTGGGCTAATGACACATTGGCAGATCCCAGCATGCCTGTGATTTTACAAACACAGGTGTGGTCTCCTGCCTTCCCCCACCCAGGAAGGAAGGTGCAAAAGGAAAGAAAGCACAATAGCTTCCTTGGCCCTTTCATTCTGCACTACGTGAGCTTTCTGCCGAGGGCTTCAGGGGCTAAGAGCACTTTCCTGGTAAAGGAACACCTGCGAAAGACAAATACATGTTAACAGTCCCAGGTGAAAGGTAGTCTCAGAACAGACGTCTGTTTCTCAGCCCAAAACAAATATCTGCAAAACAGATCTGCAGCCTAAAGACAGGCTTGAGGAGGCATAAGGAAGGGGTTCAGGAACCCAAAAGCTGGCAGTGGATTAACCAGTAGCTCTGGGCAAAGCCAGGAGACTTCAGAGAGGAATTTATGCTGTTTCAAAGGACTAGCGGATTCTCCATCCCTCTCCTTCCCGAAGGGGCTAAGGACAAAGATGCAGTTGTGTGTTGTGGCGGCTGAATTATGTCACTCCCCCTTAAAAAAATCGTATTCAAGTCCTAGCCCTTCAGTAGCTCAAAATGGGCTATATTTGGGGATTTGAGTCTTCCAAGAGATAATTCCAGTTCAATGAGGTCACTAGGGTGGCCTCTGATGCACGGCCACTGGTGTCCTTATATAAAGAGGTGTTTGGGACAGACTCCCTGTAGGGTAAAGAAATATCAGGCTTTTCTGCCCTTCCGCCATCAGGATAGATGATGGATCCTTGTCCTGAATGCATGCCTGATGGTGGGCACCTGGAATAGGGTGTGGGCATAGGTAGATGGGATTCAGCTGAGCTAAGACTGTGCTTTTAAGGGCGGCGTCACGGGGGGGACGCCAGCAGCACCAGCACCAGCACCAGCAGCAGCAGCAGCCGCAGCCGAAGCCGAGAAGCAGCAGAACGAACGCTAGAGAGCCCAGATAGAGTGAGGACTTGCTGGGGGCTGGGAGGCCTGCCAGCCTCCCAGCCCCCCAGCCAGCACCCCTGCCTGCCATATGCCTGGTGAACCCAAATAAAAAACCTGCAAAACTACTGAGGACTCTGACTCCTCCTTTACCCGATCTGCATGGGATCAGAAAACCTGCACCGTGTCCAAGTCCTGACCTTACAATTGGCGTAGTCGGCAGGATTCATGCAGACGGGTATTGGAGCCCTCCGAAGACCTGGAGGGACTAAGGAGAACAGACTTTGCCTGTGACGACGCTGGAGGCACCATGGCGGTATAGAAGATGGATACGTCCACGAGCTATAGGATGAGACCTGGCGTGAAGGAGACGCCCGAAAGGACCAGCCAACGACACCGGAAAGGACCAGCCAACGACACCGGATAGGACCAGCCAATGACCCCTGAGGCAGCAGGCCATTGCTGAAGCAGGGAGAGGCCAATGGACTGATAGACTGATGAACTGATGATTTTGGACTGACAATCCCGCCAGAAGGCGGAGGACCTTAGCAGGTTATGTTTATTTTTTGAGAATCTGGGGGTGGCCAGTGGGCCTAGATGGCCAAAAGCAGCCTGTGTATGCCCAGTGGCCAGGTGGAGGAGAAAAGCCAACTAAGGTGGCAAAAGCTGGTACTGATGCTAAGTTGAGAAGCCCTAAAGCGGCTGTTAAGCAGCCTGGGTATGCTGAAGCCCTGTGAGTCTCGTAAAATCACCTATGGGTGATGCCCTGCTCATTCTTGAGTGAGGGTGAGGAGCTGAGGAGCCCGTCCTTGTGGGACGGGTGGGGAATGTGGCTTGGGGTGGAGCCCAAGCCAAATGCAAAGTTTGGATCCCCAACCCATGTGCTTGTGCAGTGGGTTGGCTTGAGAGCAGGGGTCTGTGAGTCGCATGGGTGGCCATGAAGGCCGAGTGTTGGAGCGACTGCAGACAGAAACCCTGAGGGTTGGCGATTACCCCCAACAGAATAAAATTGCCAATCCCAGAGCTAGTGCATCCTGGGGGTGGATGCTGTGTGTGCCTTGTAGCTGAGACTACAGCCAGAGAAGGCCAGGAAGCCTGACGGCTCCTGGTGTGTTATAGCAGATGCCGTGTGTGATTTCCCCTCCCTCGTATGAGCAGTGCCTTCGGCAGCAGATTTGGTGGCTCATCTGCTGGTACCAATAATTGTCTTTTGCACTTGGTTGGTGCCCTGCCTGGACTTATTTGTGTTCTGTTGTATTTTGTTATGTTGTATTTTGTTATTTGATGTATTTGCTTTTGTGGGCCATGGCTGCATTGTTTGTTTGCTTAGAAAATTGTGTATATATGTATAGACTGTATGGCAGAAAACCCTGAGGGGGTGGACTGTAGGGTAAAGAAAATATCAGGCTTTTCTGCCCTTCCGCCATCAGGATAGATGATGGATCCTTGTCCTGAATGCATGCCTGATGGTGGGCACCTGGAATAGGGTGTGGGCATAGGTAGATGGGATTCAGCTGAGCTAAGACTGTGCTTTTAAGGGCGGCGTCACGGGGGGGACGCCAGCAGCACCAGCACCAGCACCAGCAGCAGCAGCAGCCGCAGCCGAAGCCGAGAAGCAGCAGAACGAACGCTAGAGAGCCCAGATAGAGTGAGGACTTGCTGGGGGCTGGGAGGCCTGCCAGCCTCCCAGCCCCCCAGCCAGCACCCCTGCCTGCCATATGCCTGGTGAACCCCAAATAAAAAACCTGCAAAACTACTGAGGACTCTGACTCCTCCTTTACCCGATCTGCATGGGATCAGAAAACCTGCCTTGTGCCCTGTCCTGCCCCTTACACTCCCACAGAGAGGAGCATGAGCAGAGCGGGGAGAGCCTCCATCATCAAGCCCAGGGGAGAGGCCTCAGGAGATACCGGCCCTGCTGACACCTCTGTCTTAGGATTGGACCTCCAGGATGGTGAGAAAAGACATCTCTACCATTTAAGCCAGCCAGTCCATGACTCTGACATGGCAGCCCCAGCAAAGACACTGCAGAACAACCCCAGGGAATAATCAGAAAAAAGTGAGATATGGACCCCAGGAGACTGGGCTCCCCATCGTGATACCAACCAGATGTGGATGGAGGTGGTCTAGCTGCTAAATACCCACCGAGCTGCAGAGTTTGCCTCCTCTTCACTCTCACGCACAGACAGGGACCCTGGATCCTTCTTCCTTCAACCCAGCCAGGCTTCCCTGTCTCAGGGGGTTCGCTTCCTCCAGTGTGTGCAGCAGTCCCGCTCTCGGGAGCTAGCCTCCACCTACAGAGGGAGTGCCATGCCAGCCAGCCAGTGAGAAAGAGAAGGATAAATGATGGAACCAAGCACAGTCATCAAGGCCTCACTGTCTGGTTCCCAGACATCCCCTGGCAAGTTCTGATTGTGCAGGAAAATTTGGGATCGGGGATTTTTCCATAAGACGCCCTGTCTCCCACTCTTAGCCTGCAGGCGAGCAGGTTCTGGTTCATAAGGGCCATGGACAGTCAAACCACAAAGGGCAGGTATTTTTTGTTGTATTAGTCTTAGGAAGACTCGATCCTTTTTTTCTTTAAGATTTATTTTATTATTTAAACAAGAGCTGGGGTACAGGCCAGATGTGCAGGAGGGTGAGAGGATTCACCAGAGACAGAGTGGGGAGCAGAGCAGGCAGATGGACAAAAGCACTGTTGAGGGGATCAGCAGGCAAGACAGGAGAGGTCTGCCATGCCATGTGGGTTGCTCCCTGGCCAGCCGGGAATCGAACCCACACTGCAGAGGCTGTGGACAGCTTCATAGCACTGTTTTCAACCCGCTGCCCCACTGGGAAGGCCCGAAGACTTAATCTTTTTAAGGCAGTTTTAGGTTCACAGCAAAATTGAAAGGAAGAAACAGATTTCCCATTATGTTCCAAGCCCCCATATCACAGTCACCCCTATTATCAGCATCCCCCAACAAAGTGGGCATTTGTTATAATTGAGGTGCTCGTTTTCAGCCAGGTATCTCCCAGCCACTGGCACATGCAGTCTTTTGCCTTCCTTCCTCGTCCATAGGCCTCCCTGCCACCCCCAAGTCACTGCTTTCAATCAAGGCCTTGTCTCCATCCGTCTTCGCACCTCTTCTGAAACAACCATAAGCTCAGAAAGTCAATTAACACTGGGTAGCATTTTTTAAATGCCTACTATGTGCCAAGCATGCTGCTGGTCACTTTATTCGCATGATCACCCTGGAGAAGGGCCTCTCCTTTCTTAAAAAATGATGGACTTGCCTGCAGTCAGGCAGCTGGGTGGGGGCAGAGCCAGGGCACGAAGCTGACCCATCCTACTCCTTCACTGTTCACCTTCCACTCTGATGAGAAAACACACTGGAGAAAGCTCATTGACAAAGTCCAGTGTGACGTAATGAAAGTTTCATTTTTTCCAATTCTTGATGTTCATCACTGCAAGACATAAATAAAGGGGGAAAAAGAGAGAAATTGTCAACCAACTTGGAACCCCCATGACTTCTAAAGCTGAGATCTGCTCTCCAACTTGAAAATGTTTGGAGTCCCTAAGAACTCCATATGCCTTTGGAGCCCTTCAGAGGCTGGAGCTGCTCCCCAGCACATGCTGTGACACCTCCCTGAGCCCCTCTATCAGACGGCCTTGCACAATTTGAACTTCTGTACTCGGGTAGGTGGTTGAGACTGAAAGCCCATGGGCAGCATGATCATAAAATTGTGAGGGTAAGCAGAACACTGAGCTGCTAGCAGAAATTATTCCTGAACAAAAAAGAAAATGGGGACATATAGCCATTCTGTGTAGGAAAGAAAGACAGACTCTGGTTTGCTTGCCATTTTCGACCCAGTGCCAGATTCCATACTGGGCACATAGTAGATCCTCAATAAATAAAGATTTTGATTGATTAAACAACATGTCTTTCAAAGATTTCTCACGATGATATCCTATCCTATCTTTCAACCTCATAACCTTTCAACCATTACAACTTCCCCTTCCCTACACACAAGGGGTCTCTGTTTAGCCCATCTTACACACAGCACATGTTCTCACGCCTCCAAGCTTTCATGGAACTGCCACCTCTACTCACGGTGTGTCCTGCCCTCGCACTTGACCTATCCAAATTCTCCTGTCCTTTGAAGTCTTCTCTGCTTCAGTATTGCTCCCTCCCATTTCCCAGAACACCTGAACACACCCTTCTAGTGGCAAACACCCCACGCAGCACAGTTATGAACATGTCCTAGGCTGCACTAGACTGTGAATTCCTCCAGATTGAAGCACAAGTTCCATTCATCTCCCCAGGGCACATTCTGGTGGCAAACATGGCATAGGCATGGAATAAATGCTTGTTGAAAGAAGCAGAAAAGGTTGGGTGTCCTCTTGGGTGTTGGCAGCCAAGAAAGATTACAAAGAAATGACCTTGGATTCTGAAATAATCATGTCTATGTTGCTGAAACTAAACAGGTGCTCCCTTCCTTAATTCACATGTTGCTGGGCACAGGGCAAGCTCAGCATCCGTCATTATCATTGTTATTAATATCATGGCGCTCTCGGTCAATTATGTCGATGTGTCCCATCCTCCTCATCTTTCCTGTCGTCTACAGCCCAAGTGCCAAGTCCCCACTGTTCCCTTTGTCTCACTTCCCCACCAGCATTATTTTTTCCTATTGGATCCAGCCTTCTCCCCTGCCTTCTGTCAGCTTGGATCTATCTGAGGAGTCCTTCCTTGACAGGAGGACTTGCTGGCACTCCGTCACGCCATGTTCCTCAAAGCGCCGTGAATGCAACGGCTGCTGTTGGGCTTCTTGGAGCCTCCATTTTGCCCTCGGCCAAGCTGTTTGTATTCTTTAAAGACCTTTCAAGTAATGCCTGTGTTAATATTTACATCCCTGCTTAACTAGGCTGGCCTCTGCTGCCCTGGGCATTTCTTAGACTCCAGCAGGATGGAGTTGCAAATCTTTCCAAGCTACTCAGTAGCTATTTCCCACTCATAGCACCAAAGCACGCAAAGAGCTGAAGTTGCTCTGTGCAAGCTGCTGGGGGTTGGGCTATGGCCAGAGAAGGAAGTGTGGGTCTTGCCTGGTCATATGGAACTAGATGAGGGTTTGTTGTTGTTGTTGTTGTTGTTTGTTTGTTTGTTTTAAAGATTTATCTATTTATGCATGCAAGAGCTGGGGTATAGGCGAGAGGTGCAGGGGGTGAGAGGATTCACCAGAGACATAATGGGGAGCAGAACAGGTGGATTGACTGAAATACACTGCTGAGGGGAGCAGCAAGACAGGAGAGGTCTGCTGTGCTATGTGGGTGGCTCCTGGCTGGGGATCAAACTCGTGCTGCAGTAGCTGTGGACAGCTTCATAGTGCTGATGCTTAACCCCTTGCGCCACCAGGGAGACCTGGAACTCAAGGTTTTGGAACCAGACGGGACTGGGCTTGGAGCAATGCTCAGCAGTCATCAGCTATGTGACTGGCTAAAATGATTAACCTATCCAAGTCTTAGTTTGCACATTAGTAAAAGGAAGTAATTTTTCATACAGTTGGTATGAGAATTATATGTGATAATAAAAAGACACAAGGACATAATAATAGCTCACTAAATGATATCTGTTACTTAAAAATAATCGACCAAAATGTATCATACACCTACTGTATCGAAGAACACCTGTTACTGCTAAGCTCTGGGATTGGGGCAGAGGACATAAGTAGATGCCCATCTAATGTTCAAGATCACAAATCAAAGCAAATCGTGATAACAGCTATAAAAGACAGAGACAACCACAGAGGAAGCCAAAGGAGAGGGTGGCATTGAACCGGGCAGAGGTGAGGCCTAAGCTGGGTCTGGAAGATTAAGAAGAGCGTTGGTTTGCTGCTGTAATGAGAGAAAATGTTGCAGAAGTGGATGTCCATGCACCAACTCAGAGAGAGGCAGGAGAATAAACACAACAAATAAGTAATATTTTAATCAATACTTCCTCCAAGACAGGCACTGTGCCAACCATTTTACATCATCTCATTTAATCCTCTCAACAAACGTGTGAGGTCAGGTAGGTATTACTTTCAGGTTGTCAGAAAAGTCATGATGTATTTTTTCTGTTTTCTGTGCAAAAATGCATCAAGACTCTTCCAACAACCCAATATTATTTTCACTCTAGAAATAACACCGAGGCTCCAAAAGACACAGTGCCTGGCTCAGGGGAGCAGGCCTGGGAAGTAGCAGAGCAACACTTGAATTCAGGTCTGTCTGACCCCAATGCCAGAGCTCCTCACCCCACACTGTGTGCCAGGATGGTGGTAAGATTGTGGCTGGCATGTAGGCCAAGCATGTCCACCTACACATATGCACAGGCACATGACCTGCCACAGTGCAGGGGAGATCTGAGAGAAGCTTCCAGAAGTGCGGTGGGAACACTGCTGAAGAAGAGGCTAGAGTCCTGGCGGAGGGGCTCCAGCTCTTTTTGAGGCTAGCTTCAGTTCTTGCTGCACACTCAACCCCACTAGGCCCCAAAAGGGGTTAATAATAGCAACGATGATGCAAATAATGAGAGGGGAGAGCCTGGGAGGCAGGTGGCCCACCCGCACTTGCTCCACAGGAGGGAAAGGCCTCCATGCCCATTTTGCAGGCTTCGAGGCCAGGCCCAGGCCCCCAAATTGACTTTGACTTCACAGGAGAGCTCAGCAAATCCTGCAAAAGCAAAATACCTGGAGGAATATCTCTCCTTCTCTGGAGTTTTGGCAAACTTATTATCCCAATCAATATCTGAGTAATTACAATCCCCTGTGATCAAAGGGGGGTGTTTTTCCCTTTCTTTGGCCTCTTTACAGGCCTCTCTTATCTGGAAAAAGATTTCTTAATCTACTTTCCCTAAATGCCCTGAAGGTCTGTGTGCCACTGAGGCCCCAGAATTCCCTGATTGCTTTTTTCTCCTTAGCTGCTACTGACCCAGCTCACAGGCAGCAGGTAGGAGTAGGCCTGGGAGCTGGGTGTGGCCCAGCACCCCTGTGGGAAAGAGGTGGTGGTGGGAGCTGGGGCTCCAGGGAACCAAGAAGAATGGAGGAGTGTCCCCCTTCCTTTTCCATCTAGGAGGAAGTAGGAAGGGATTTGGAGGGCAGGGCTGGAGGAACTCTAGAAAAAGAAGACAGGCCTGCTATTCTCTCGTCCCTCCTCTGTCTACACCATACCCTCTGCCCCTTCCCAGGCTGTCAGCCCTCTGGAGGCCCAAATGCTGGAAAGGTGGGGGAAAGGCCTCATAGGAATGAGAAAAAGTAGGTTGAAGTTTTCTTTTGGTCTGTGACAACGAATTACCAGGCTGAGAGGAATTTTTGCTCCGCCACCCCAGACATCCTCTGGGTCAGGAAGCCTCTCCCTCACCCAGGCACAATTCAGACGAAAACCATTGCGGGGCTTGTAAGCCACACCCCAGGACTGAAGCCTGCTCCTAGCCAGCTCAGCTTCCCCTCAGCAACAACTGTTTCCTGATGTGGGTCGGGTGGTTCTCCACGGAGGGTTAGAGCGTGTGGTTCAAGCTTGAAAAGAGGGGCTGCCTGCCCTGCACCCCTCTTTGCTGGGGGAAGTGAGGGTGGTGGGGGGCCCTGGGGCTCAGCCTGACCTGATGTATGATTTAGAGGCCAGGTCCTCTCTGACTCTCAATGATTTAAGAGGTTGCTGCCCTCCAGAAACCTAATTACCCCAAAGATTTCCGTTAAGTCTTCTCAGCTTTGCTTCTGAAGAGGCCCTTCCAAGAACGCCACTGGGTTAGAGTCATTACTCTGCCGACCACTCACAGAGCCATTTATTGTATGAGGGGGATGCTGTGCGGCCTAATACATTTCCCCGGAAAGACTCGGTGGAGGGACGCTCGGGGCCACCGCCACAGACCAGGAGGGGCAAGGCCGCTCGGACCAGAGCACACACATGCATCTTCACACCAGGAGGGAGGCCTGTGCCTGGAACACACAGAAGGAGCCAGGCCCCAACAGTGGGGGGACAGGAGCAAGCCAGCCAAACAGCAGCCACCTGGGACATTCTGATAAGCATTCTGCAGGCCATCGTGTCCAGCCCCCTGCCTCCAGGCAGATCTGTTCCAATTTACCCCAGACAGCATGGGTCTCTACATCTCAGAGGCAGGCAATTTCAGCGTTCCAATGGTAGACTTTTCTAGTGTTTAACAGCCCTCCTCCTGAGAGCATTTTCCTTCTGGAAGTAGCAGTGTTCGCGCTGGAAGGGGATGGGAAATCATATAGACAAAGTCTCTCACTTTGGGAAAGGCAGGAATCAGGGTCTCCATTCCTCAAGAAGTCCTTATGCTGTATAGTGCAGACACTCCTGGCCAAGGAGGGGGAAAAAACACCCTTGTGCTCAGCCTAGGACCCAGGTGGGACCCTCCGATCAAGGCCAGGTCCTGGGCAGGTGCATCCATTTTCATAGGTGACAACCCTACCTGGGGTTGACAGATCCCCACTGCTTGTGTGTGTGTGTAAGGCATATGGGTTCGTATTTAATTGGCAACCCAATAGCTGCACTTCAGGTATTTGGCAGGGAAGAGAGTCTCAAACTCATTGCCACACAGTGTCCATCAAAAACCCAGCTGAGAGGAAAAAAAGATATATGAAAGATTGCCTGGAGGGACTTCCGTCTATCCATGCCTCTAGAAATATTAACAACTGCCCTGGGATTAAGCCAGGTCAGCAGAGAGTGGCCTGCTGGGCCATGTCCCTTGTGTCCCCTGCAGGGCTGTTTTTCCGAGCTGAAGTTTGGTTTCCATTGAAGGATGATGCTCTAGAGAGGAACCTCAAGAAGTGGGGGTGCTACTGGGCTGGGTGCAGTGTGGGCGTGCACATTTAAGGAGGCATGACTCTATTCCTCTGAGTTCTGCATAGCAACGTCAAGCAGTACTACCTCAAATACACACATTAATTAACCATAAAAAAGACGTGGGGGTCTGGGTCTGCTGTACAGGTGTGGTGGAGGATGTCGTTCATCAGGTGACACAGCTCAGGAAGCCTCTTCACGGCTCAGCACCTCCAGAGTTGGGTTGGGCTTCTCCCAGTCTTTTTTCCTGTCTTTTTTCCATCCTCACGTTACCATTTTCTCCTTCCTTCTTCCTCACTCCTCCATTCTCTCCCTCTCTCCCACCTTCAGTCACTGTGAATTGTGAGACTGATCGGATTATTGGCCCAGGTTGGCTGCCAGAAGCCCTGGAGTCTCAGTTCGGCCCTATCTGTAGTAGTGTCCAGGGCTCCAAGCTTGGGTTAAATGCCTGCCTTTCTTTGTCTTTCTATTCTCTTTCCCCTTTGCATCTAATATATGCTATCTCGCCCTGTTTTACATATCTGTGTAAACCACCATCGCTCCATTTGGGCACAAGGCAGGTATAAGTAAGTCCATTAATGAATTAATTAATACAGCTCAAACTGTGCTGCACACAGAGATTATATTTACAAAGGAGTGCATTTACCAAGCCAGTACTGGAAGGCCTCCCAGACCATATGGGCTTTGAACTAAGAGTCTTGCAAGATGGATAAGATAGGGAGAACCAGACAGAAGTAGTCACAATCAAAAATCTGTCCCCCTCGCTGTGTCTAAGCCTGTATCGTCTCAGTTTTCTCTCCATACCAGTGGACTCTATCTGGCAGCTCTATCCAACCTCATAGCTCTGTATGAATCTGAAGACAGAATTTAGAATAATAAGAATCACAAAATGAGAGAAGGTGAGCCTCTGAAAGTATCTGAGAGAACTTCTCTCTGACCCTTTGTTTTCAATGGAAGTAACAAAGGCCCAGTGAGGACAAGTCTAGCTCCAGGACTGCTGGGCCACGTAGACCACGCCTCACATGGAGAACCCGGTGTCCCTAACTCTCCGCAAGTCTGTGCCCTTCACTGTATTCCATGGAGCTAAAAAATTGCAGTTCTCATTAGAAAGCCTGGGCTTCATGCTCAAGTGAGCATGTATAGATCACCCTAAAAATGGAGGGCGGGCATGGGACACCCACTTGTAGAATTCAGCCCTTTCAGGGAGATGCTTAAGAATTATGACTTTGGGCACATTATTTATCCTCATTGCACCTTTGCTTCCTCGTATGTAGAATAAGAATATTTTCTTCAGGTTGTTGTGAGAATTGAATCAGAAAATGCATGGGAAACATCTAACAAATAGTAGTAAGCACCCACAAAAATTAGTTGTAGGAGCAGAGACAGTAGTTATTGTACAAATTAGAAGCAGCAACCCAAGGAAATGCAGTAACTTGACCAAGGAGACAAAGAACCCTTCAGCTGTCAGTTGTAAAGCATGTACCTTACACACCTGGAATTGCTGAGTGTTTAAAAGTGGAGGAGCTGGGATTTCCCACTCACTCCTTCCCTTGCCCTGGTCTCTTCCTGAGCCCATACCCTGCCTCTGCCTGCTGGCTAACTCCATCCCCACAGGTACCATCTGCTTAAACACAAATACCGATATCAAAATGCTTAAATCAAGGCTGACACTTGAGATAATCACCAAGAGAGACTGCCCATCTCTTCGGGCTTCTTCTATCTGGGAAACTTATGTGAGATCCTGATCAGAGGCAGGAGGATGGGGACAGTGTCATTTTCCAGGAATCCTTCCAGGCAGAGGACTCCCATGATTTTATTTTCTTCTGGTCTGAGCTTGGGCATCTACCTCTTGTTTTGGTGCCTTGGATGGAAGCGTTAACATCTGGAGCACCTGCTGAGTCCATACATCAAAGTTTGGAGCTTTGCCTTATCTACCAACCTGAATCTCTTTCTTCATCATCCCCTGCCCCCACTTGGGGCCACAGGAAGGGGAAGGGTGCAACCTAGCATGACAGGTAGAGAGAACAGAAAGGATCATGTCTCCACAGGCATTTCTCAGATGCTGTAGGGCTGTTGTTTGTTTTACAGACAGGAAAAAGGACAGTGAAAACGGGCTACTGATAAGAGTTGATAAGAGTCTCTTAGGTCTGTTCTCATTGAGAAACACATTTTCTCAGAGACCTGGACTGCCTTTTCCTCCCCTTCCCATTCCCCTCTCAGAACCCCAGCCTTGGCTGAGAGCAGTTCTCTTCAGCTTAAGGCCAACACTCAGCACCCAGGAAGGCCAGTTGTCCTGTTCCAGGGAGGTGCCTACTATGACCAACCAGCTCTAAAGGCTCTAGTCCTTGAGTTCCATATGACCAGGTGAGACCCCACATCCTTCACCAACAATCTCCCAACTCCCAGCCGCCTGCACACAGAGCAACTTCAGCTCTCCCCATGCCTTGGCGGTATGAGTGGGAAATAGCTACTGAGTAGCTTGGAAAGTTGCAACTCTGTCCTGCTGCAGTCTAAGAAATGCCCAGGGCATGGAGGCCAGCCTAGTTAAGCAGGGATATGAATATTAACACAGGAATTACTTGAAAAGTCTTTAAAGAATACAAACAGCCTGGCCAAGGACAAAGTAGAGGATTTTCCAAAAGCAGCCATTGCATCCAAGACCTTGAGTCTTACCTCACACCATGCACAAAATGGAACCCAAAGGAAGGGAGAGACCTAATAGTAAAATTGAAAGTTTTAGAACTTTTGGAAGGAAATATACCAGAAAAATTCTGTGACTTTAGGTACTACTAAAATGATGGCCCATCAAAGAAAACTTTAATATATTGGATTTTATCAACCTAAAAACTTTCTTCAAAAGACAATCTTGAAAAAAATTAAATGGCAACTCACAGACCAGGAGAAAATATTTCCATAACACTTATCTGACAAAGGACCTGACTCTTTTTTTTTTTTTTTTGGGTGGGACCCTTGCCTGTGGCCGGGGATTGAACTGGTGCTGCAGAGGCTGCGGGCAACCTCGCAACCCAGCGCTCAATCGCTGTGCCACCAGGGGAGGCTCAAAGGACCTGACTCTTGAGTACATAAAGAACTTTTAAACTCAACAATAAGAACACAAAGCACCCATTTTTTAATTTTTTTTTTATTTTTTTACATACCCTCCCCTGTTTGGACCCCTCTACTCCCTGCTCCCCTGCTTTGTGGCTTACATCTATGATGTAATGCAAGTTTTGTGTTATTCCAACACACCCATTTTTTTTAAACAGTACATTTCACAAAAAAAAAAAAATACACATATGACCAACAATCGCATGAAGTTACCCAACATTATTAGTCACTGGAGAAACACAAAGGAAAACGACAAGGAGATCCCATGGTGTACCTATTAGAATGACCACATTTTTTATATAATAAATAGATGCTGACATCATCAATGCTGGGGAAGGCATGAGACAACTAGACCGCTCTGTCATCATGGGGGAGAAATGTAAAATGTTATAGCCATTCTGGAAAATGGTTTGGCATTTTCTGATAAAGTTAAATATACACTTGTCATATGACCTAGCAATTCCAGTCTAAATATTTACCATATGAAATGAAGTTATATACACATAATTTCTGTATGTGAATGTTTATGGAAACTTTATTCATAATCATCAAAAACTGGAAACAACCCTCAATGTCCTTCATCTAAGGAATGGATATATAAACTACAGTACATTCACACAATGGAATTCTGCTAGGCAATAAAAAAGAATGAACTGCTACTACAAACAACATCTCAAATTTAGTATGCTAAGTGAAGAAGACAGACTCAAAAAGCATATACTATATAATTCTATTTAAGATAATTCTGGGAAAGCCAAAATATAGGAACAGAAAACAGATGAGCGGCTGCCAGGGACTGGGGGTGGAAGCATGGGTGAATGAATAGGGGCACAGGGGAGTTTGGGGGAGTTGATGGGCTTGTTCTCTATTGTGATAGTGGTGGCATGACGTTATGTATTTTTCAAAACTCTGTACACTAAAATGGGTCAATCATATCATGTAAATTATGCTGCCATCAAAAAATTAGAGTTCTTTGTTCTTAACAAACATAATCTGTAAGATGTTCTACAAGGTATTATCCCCATTTTACAGAGGAGGAAATGGAGGAGTCAATGGATTGACACACAGGGCAGTGGGCAGGAGGGAGAGGGTGTCAGGACCCGGGTTCTGGAGTGTGGACATTATGCTCTTGGCCTTCAAGGCCCCACGTCCTCTCACCATCAGGACTTCCCTTTGCTCTTGAGTTTTCTTGACTCGGACATTGGAATTTTACCAACTGGAAGGCACAGACTAAGTTGTCAGCACCTTGTTTCTTCCAAATATATGAGAATTACTTGACTATATGGTGTCCTACAAACATTCAAACAATTGAAGAGCACAGAGAGTGAGGAGTCAGGGTCTCCTTTATCTCTCCTGCCCTGTCCACACCCCACCAGCGGGACTCTCACTGATGGCGATCAGAGCGCCTTCCGCCATAGAAGCATGCTCCCCTGTGCACACCACATGCACCCCGGCACCCCACGCCACCTCCAGCACCAGATACATACTTGGCCTAGACCAAAAGCCGTCAGGGGTCTTTGCACATGCTTCATCAGAGACCAGCGATGCTTCTAGGCACCAGTTTTCTTCATTTCTGAAATACAAATAATGATATTTATTTATTTATTTATTAGTATATGATATTTATTTTTAATAAAGATAGCTCATATCACACAGCAACAGTTCAGTAAATGCTGCAGAGTGCAGGTGGATGGGTAACTGAGCCGCGATGGTTAGCAGCTACTACTGGAAACACAAGGTCTCTGCTCTGTGGACCCCACTGGATGAGGATGATGCCAAATTCAGGAATGTCTAAATTCAGCACTTTTTTTAACCATCCACTGCACAATCCTAACAAGTAATCTGGGACCTGTGTCGCTCAAGGTGGGACTGTAGGAACTGACGGGATGGGAAATAGCCTAGAGAAGCAAAGACTCTTCAGGGATATGAGCTGTGGTTTAAAATATTTGAAGAGCTGTCATATAGGAAGAGAAGGCAGATTTGTTCTCAGTTGCTCCAGGGCAGAGCTAGAATTAATCTGGATGCAGATTTTGTATTATGGAATAAAATTGTCCAACAACCACCATTAGCCAGCAAAGGAGGCTCTGCCCATGAAGCCAGGGGCTCTCCACCACGTGCAGGTAATCAAGCTGAAACTGTCAGGAAAGCCAAGGAAAGCCCCAGCAAGCAAAGGTTGGCATCCCATGCATCTAAGCACAGATGTGCACATCCGTAGGTATATACAGAACCTGAAAGAAGCCGGGCCTCCTCTGGTGGTGCAGCGGTTGAGCGCTGGGTTGCGAGGCAGCCCGCAGCCTCTGCAGCGCTGGTTTGATCCCCGGCCGCAGGCGAGGGTCCCACCAAAAAAAAAAAAAAAAAAAAAAAAAGCCAACATGCCCTGTCTGTATTCTCATCCTCCCCACTCTCTGCAAGGCAGATAATGGGGGTGAGTAGGATGGCAGGCACACAAAGAGGCAAGGGAGTACATAGATAGGTGGTTTCATGAGTAGGTCCTGCTTTTAAGAAGGGGAGCAAAGGAGAGGCTGTCCTGCCCTCCAAAAATGCAGACCTACTTCATCCTAGCTGAGGTCCCTTGGCAACTGGCACACATGCCCATCTGCCATGCTGGCACAGTGCCCCCAGCAAGGGGAGCACTGCTTCCTACTGGTGGGCATAGGTGCCAGGTGATTGCATAGGCCTACAAAGGGGGGCCTTAGTCCCAAACACAGGAGAGTTGCAATTCCCATGCTGACCTTCTGCCTAGCTCACCCCTATGCCAGCCCCTCAGGGGGCATGGAGGTGCCCTGTTGCTGCAGAGAGTGGAAGCAGAGAAACTAAGCACCGGAGGGGTTGGGGCTGCCAAGTGAACAGGCCTTGCCGCATTGAGCATGTTGCAGAGCCAAGACCACCCAAGGAATAACCAAATGGACGCTTGGAAGGGAAGGCCCAGGCACCCCTGATACCAACTCAAAAGGCGTTGTGAGGCGCTTGGGCCCTTGAGAGAGACGTGGGGCATCATACATGACATTGCTTCTGTAGTCGCCTCCAAGAATCCTTCTGAGGGGAGGGTGCTCGTGTTTTTGTACATCTGGCCCTGGAGTAGTTCTTCCTCCTCCCTCGCCATGCATCTGTGTCTGAGGCTGTGGTTCTCTCTTCTCTCTGCGTGCGCGTGTGTCCTCCATGCTGGCTGTGTGTGTCTGTGCGTGCTTGTCCACGTCTGTCTGAGGGTTGCAGTAATTGCATATTGCTGATGCTGCAAAAACACATACAGGCTGGGCAGCTAATCCAATCATTCATGCTTCCCTTGTTCCGACTCTTGGATCTGATAGATAAAAATACCCAGGCAAATGACCAGTTTCATGGACTGTTTCCTCTTTTGTCAATACAAGGAATTGTGAGCTGTCATCTTGTCCCTCCTCTCTGGAGAGAGAACTCAAATATTTATGACCAGCTTTTATAACACTAATTGTATTTCTAATTGTTTTTCCCTCTCAGCAGCACCGCTTCCCTCACCCCGGTGACAATGGGCAGTTCTGGGGTTTATGAAGAGTGGTTTGTCACAAATGAAATTCAGAAGAGGTTTGGAACGAGGCGGCCACAGTTCCTGCTTAGTGGCCCTCTTCTGTTCTGAATCATGGGCTCTGGCCGGATGCCAAGGGCTCCGCGTCCACCAGGCCCTGCAGAGAGGGCGGGATTGCCTGCGCCTCCCCCGAGAAGGGGCAGTGGGGGAGCCATCAAGGACATCTGGGCAGGGTGTCCTTCGGCTGTAGGGCAGAGCAAGCCCCAACTGTTCCACCCCCAACCCCTCCTGCCTCCCCCAACCCTCAAACCTGCTTCTTGTGTTTCCACTCAGCAGAAGGCCCTTGGTGTTCTTTTTTAAGATCTGAAAACTGATTTCTAGATTTTTAGATCAATGAAAGCGCAGGAGTGAGAGTGGCGTACTGGGAGGCAAGTTTGAGGAGGAATCGGGAAAGCTGAGCTCTAGTTACTCAATTATTCATTCACTCATTTACACATCAAACATTTATGGGGGCCTACTATGTGAGAGGCATCATCCTGCATCCGGAAATAGCAAGACCCCGTCTCTTGTCAAGCCCCTGAAGCTTCTCAAACCTGTCAACCACAGTAAGTTCTTTTGTAACATGGGGTTGGGCCCCAACTGCAACACTGCAGTCCCCCAAATCACTGCTGTCAACTCTGATTAAAGGAACAAAAAGAAAGTCTTGACTGAGAGTTGGAAAGACTCTGCCCGCTTCCTTCCATGTGTGACCTTGGGCAAATCACTTGGTCTCTCTAATTTCTGGCTTCTTCATTTATAGGTCAGAAGTAAAATGACCTTTGCCCTGCATCGATTTTGAGGATTAGATATGAGCGTGGCGGTGAACTCTGTAAACTACAGTTCTACATAAGTAAGAAATCACTATCGCCGCTAATCAGAGGGCCACTAACGCTTCCTGTCTTACTATGAGGGTAAATCATGGGCATTAGGAAATGATATTGGGGAAGGAGATCTCTGTTGGCCACCCCTTGCCAAAGAAGGGAGAGAAATCCTCTTTCAGACAAATTTGGGGGTCCCCTTGAGACTTGGAGCCAACAAACCAGCACACCACACGTCAAGACTCAGATCAGTAATAAAATCATGAAACTCAATCAGTCTCACTCTACGGTGAACACACTCAAGGCGCAGTCTCTGCCTACAGCTGAGAGGTGGGTCCTGGCCGAGGGGACCCACCAACTCCATGGAACCCTGGATCTGTTGCCCAGTAAGAGCTCCAGGTTGCTGGTATCTCAGCTCTGTGAAGGTCCTAGATAGACCTAGAAGACTCCTGCGGGATTATCCCCATGCCAGGAGAGAATATTCCTGAGCTAGGGGGCCAGGTGGGAGGCAGCAGAAAAACAGGATGGAGAGAGAGTGTGCCTACTCTCTGTGCTCCCTTCCTAGTGCTCTTTTAACTAAAGGTAATTGACCAGTCTGGTATGGAAGAAAGGAATTTGCTAAGAAAGAGATGTTGGGAGAGAAAGCAAAAGTATCGCAGGATGCCTTATGTAGAAGAGACAGCAGGTGTCAATTATTCCATATCCCCACCCTGACATGCAAGAACAGGCAGGGGTTTTGACTGTGCGAACTCGGGAAAATCTATGATGTTGGACCCATCTCTTCTCTGAACCTTAATACTTTACTTCTTCAGTGGTACATTGGTAGTAACTACTCCAGTTGTAACTACCTTGTAAGTTAGATGGCTCATATGAGGTAATGCTATGTAAAGTCTTTCAAAAAATGGTGTGGCCTAGAGGAAAGCATGTCGAGCTTGAAGTGCAGGACACTGGACTGAGGTCTGCTGTCCTAGCTGCTGTAGAACCTTAGTGAGGTCATTTGGTTTCTCCAAGCTGCATTTTCTTTTTCTGGCAAATGGAAATAATGAACCACAGAAATAATGGTGCCCACCTCAAAGGGTGGTGGAGATCTACTGAGACATGGTGAGCTCTGAAATGCATTTTTTTCAAAGATTTTATTTTATTTATTTATGCATACAAGAGCTGGGGTGTAAGCCAGAGGTGCGGGGGTGACAGTGTGAGGATTCACCAGAGACAGAGTGGGGAGCAGAACAGGCAGATCAACTGAAATAAACTGCTGAGGGGAGTAGCAGGTGAGACAGGAGAGGTCTGCTGCACCATGTGAGTTAGCTCCATGGCTGGGGATCGAACTCATGCGCTGAGACTTAACCCCTGTGCCACCAGGGAGGTCCCTATGAAATGCATTTTAAATTAGTGATTACTGTGCTGAAGAAGGGGGTCAAGGGTCTGGGGGGCCAGCTCACCAGCTCTAGTCCCCTGGCTACATGGAATTCAGGCCCCATTCAGAGTCCAGTAGGCCTGACATCCAGGAGGTCCTCTGTCCACTCCTGCCCCCCAGGGAGGAGCTTGCAACACTGGCCGTCTGGCAGCCACCCTAGGCAAATGCAATGAGGGAACTTTACATTGATTTGAATGCTGCTGTTTATATTCGCCTTCCCTCAGGAGTTAACTAGAGTCCTTCTGGCATTGATCAGCTCTATCTGGTTTCCTAATGGAGTGAACACAGGCCCCTTGGATATCGACTGGAATTTAACAAATATACCCCTTCCAACACCAAAATCGGCCACAGGACACGGCATTTACATGCACAGGCCACTTCTGCCTGAGCTCCCAGTAGGGAAAGCCCTGCAACTTCCCCTTGGGCAGCAGCTGGCATGGCTCTGAGCAGAACTCATGAATCCGTAGGTCTGTTAGAGCTTTTCCTTTTTAATTTTGAGGCAGGAGTGATTAATTTGAGCCTCGTTGAGGCAGGGGACAAATATGTGTCAATAATGACAAGAGGCCTGAGAGGCACTGAGCTCCTGCCAACCCAAGGCCTTGCAGAGCTGGTGGGCTCCCCTGGCAGGCCTCTCCCCACCCTCCTTCCAGGGCCGCTCTCAGGGCAGTTCTCATGGCCCTCCATCCCACCCCACACCTGAGCCCCAGTCTGCCCTCTGAGGACACCTGTCTGGGTCTCCACCTGCCCTCCTCTGCCACTGCCTCCCTGCCCAGGTCCGGTAGTCCTGAGTCCCCAGCCAACCTCTCCCAGCACAGTCCTGGCGCGCCTTCAACTGCTAGCTCCAGGCATTGCCCCCGACCCCAGTTCTGCTCTCCCAAGAAGACTGGAGCAAGGTGGAGGGGCTGAGGTTGAGACTCAGGCAGGTGAGCTGGGGTGGTGCCTCTGTGCTCCATGAATTTCATCAGCCCCCCAGGAGATTCCAGTTTAGGCCCAGGCCTGTGCGCTGACCTCCCCAGCTTTCTGAAACCAATCTTTTTTTTTTCATTATACCTTGAGCTGCTGAGGGGTGTGTGTGTGTGTGTGTGTGTGTGTGTGTGTGTGTTCCTCTCAGAATAGCAATAAAATAAATCAGGGGAAGAAAAAATGCCAGTAGCCGAAGCTTGGGAAGAACCTGTGTTCTAACTCATTAATGAAGTGCTGGTGGTCTGGAGAAAGAATTCCTGTTCTTTTGCGGGGGAGTACACCTTGGACCCATTCTCCAAGCAAATACTCGTTACCCCATTGGGTGCAGAGATCTGGAGCCGAGCTTCTCTGCCTCCTGAGCGGGTGCAAATACTCATAGGCTCCCTCTGAAAGGAGGCGGTGGGGGACCCCTGACTTCTCTGCTAGTGTCCGCCCCAGCAGGGGTCCGCGTCTGGCCTGGGTCTACCTCTCCAGGTTCCTCATCCCTCACCCACCCCCATGGCTTCCTGAGGAATCGCACAATAGCTTTATTGAGCGGAGCTATAAATTCCAGCCAGGCCCAGCCTGGGAGCCAGCAATTACCTTCTGAGGAGGCTCCCTCTGGACTGACCGCCTCCAACACAAGGGGGTCTTTCATAACCACTCAGCACTGGGTTAGGGATGCTGAGTGCACCCCCTGCTCCCCCTTATCTCCTCATCACCCCCCCACCAAGGCAGCAGAGGGAGAGCAGCGGCACAGGAGCAAGCACTTGTGCTTTGAAGAAGACTATTCGGATGGCTGCCTCTTTGTTTCCCCCAAGTGTTGGCCTCGGCCCAAAATCGAGTTGAGGGAAGGATGGAGAAGAATAAATAACTATATCTTGCAGGCCTTTTTTAAGTTATGACACAGGGGGAGACGTAGAGAGGGCCGGGAGGAGGAGAGGATGCGGGGGGGGTGGGGAAAGGAGAGAGGGGACAGGAGGAGGGAGGAGGGATTTTTTTCTCTTTCATTGGGGGAAAATTACTACATTTTTTAATAACAAGTAACTAGAAAACAGGTGAACCTTCGAACCTCACACGTCAATCAAAATCACTCTTAGATAGGAGTGGGTGGTTTGCAAAGGCCAGGAAATTTAAAAAGGAAAAAAAAGAACAATTGGCCTGGAATGAATCAAGATATTAGTATCAGAAAAGGTAGCATAGTGCCAGACTATCCAGGTTGCTGGTACATAGAAAGCAGGGCCTCAGGCCAGGGTCTGTTCCTGGACACCAGGGCCCTCTCCTTCCACTTAGAAAGGCTCAACCTTTAAGGATATGACCTTGAAGGGGGAGAGGGCAGGACTGTGTTAAAAAGACTCCCAGCAGTCCCATCACCCTGGCGTCGCTGCCGCCCACACCAATTCTCTGCTGCGACAGGCCAGGCGCGTGGGTGGGGACATCTGACTGGGGGCAGGTACCCATGGGGCAATGTTGAGTGACAGCTCTACCCTACAAAGGGACTTGCTTGGTGGGAAACAGACTCTTGGACTCCCCATGGATGTCAGGCCATTCCCTAGCTCTCAACTCATTTAAACTAAAAACCCAAGTAGATTTATTCCCTAGTAGACCTGATACACTCCAGTGCTCCTGCCAACTTGCTTTGCAACTTTGTACACAGCAGATCAATGTGTGCAATTTAGGAACAGAGAAATGAAGACTTCTGTAAAAGCCAGGGGCAGGGTGGAGGCAGGCTGGCAGGGAGGCACCTGCTCACTCACCCCATTTTCTCCTAAAACTTCTCCCCTCTCCCACCTTAAGGCACTTATCTCTGAGCCTCTGAATGGGGAAGAAGGTCTTACAGCCACAGATATGGCAGGACGGCTCTTCCAAGTAACCTTGACAAGGTTCCTAGTTTACCATGTTACTCACGTATAGAGCGTGACCGTGACCATAAGTTCATATAAAATCCCATCTGCAAGTTTGCCCTGAAGGGTACCCCCTAGAGCTCTTGTGTACCCCTCCCTCTCCCACCACAAGAGTTCCCAATTCCTCAGCAGACATAAGGAAACTTGGGACCGGTGACATAATGTTGAACAAATACAGATGCTATTTACTTTCCATCATTTTCCTGACTATTCTTAGAGGAGTAAGGAGAGAAAGACACTTAGTCGTGTTATGATAGAAGGTTGCAGAATCCAATGTCTTTAGGAGAGGGATTCTAGCAGGTATGGGATGTTCCTTCTTGCTCCGCATGCCTGCCCTCTCCTATCAAGGAGACAACTCCAGGGGAAAAGGCAGGCTACTCTTTGCCAGCTGGTGTTTGTTGTTTGAAACAACAAACTCAAAATTCTTTTACCTAAGATTGGCCCCTAAACTCCCTCAACACCAAAACAAGACCTCTGCCCCCTCGCATCCATCCTCAGGCTGAGCATTGCTCTTTTTCCCACCAAACTTACCTGTGATGTTCATTTTCATCTGACTTGACTAGAATGGTGACCCCTGGGAGAGGCTGGTGACCCCTGGGAGAGGCGTTGGTGATCATTGCTATGTGCGCCACACCCCTGCCAGGAGGGCTGGCAGGAGGTTAAAGGAGCTTACGCACCTGCTGAATAGGAGACCCTGTTCTCTGCATCTGTGCACATTCCCAGAGCCTCCACCAACCTCTCACTCTCCACCCCAGCCAAAGTCCCCAACCGTGGATGAAAATATTAAGAACCAGCTACACTTATGTCCAAGGTCATAAATCGTGACATCTGACTCTTGGAGTCAGATCTTCTGATTTCACAGCTCTTACCTCCCAAGCACCCTAATGGGGAGGAAAGAAGAGTTGCTCAGGGCCCAGACAAAACCTAGGTTGGAATCATGATTTGATCTGGCACCAGCACCTGCTAGTGGCAATGGGCCTGGACGATACTGACTGTGTCTCCTTTTCCTCATCTGCAGGACAGTTGAGCTAACACCAAAGGCCTAAGCTTCTGCAGAGGGTCCCGTGTGTTAATGCCTGTAAGAGCTGGCATGAAGACAGGCCCAAAGCAGATGCAAACAGATGCTTTCCTTCATTTCATAAGAGAAAAAAAAATAAAATCTATTTACTATAGTTCAACACAAACGTATATAATTCAATACATTTTTACCAGATGAACAAATGCATGTATCTGAAACCAGACCAAGAAAGATTTCTTCTCACCCTCCCCCAAAAGCCTCCCTTCTGCCCCATTTTCATTTAAGGGAACCACTTCTCTTTAAGGATAACCACTATCCCAACTTCTAACACTATAGATTAGTGTTACCTGCTTGTGAGTTGTTTATAAACAGAATCATAGAGTATGTTCTCTGCTGTGTCTGATTTCTCTCCTTCACCATTATGTTTGTGAGACCCGTCCATGCTGCCGTGTTGGTTACAGTCCTTCATCCTCATCTGTATAGAATATCACAGAGTGGGGACACGCCCGATTCATGTAGTCATTCTGTTGTGGAAAATATTTGGGTTGTTTCCAGTATTTAGCTTTTACTAAATTGCTGCTCTGAACATTCCTCTGTGTGTGTTTTGATAAATATATGAATGCTTTTCTGGTGGATGCTCTGCATTAGTAGATATTGCCAAACTCTTTTCAAAAATGGTTACTTCAATCACTCTTATTGGTATTGTTGGAGAGAGTTAAGATGGTTCCGCATTTCCCAGCAATACTTAATAGTGTCTGTCCTGGGTATTTTATTTATTTGTTGTTGAGTTTTCATTTGTCTTATTTTTTGCTGACAATGTACTGATAGGACACTGTGATTTTCATTTTCTTACTCCTAATTACTAAAAACAATTGAGGGGCCTCCCTGGTGGCACAGGCAGTTGAGTGCCGCACTGTGAAGCTGTTCACAGCCTCTGCAGTGCGGGTTCGATCCCGGCCGGCCGGCGAGAATCCCACAGGGCGATGCAGACCTCTCCTGTCTTGCCTGCTGCTCCCTCAGCAGTGTATTTCGTCAGTCTGCCTGTTCTGCGTCCCACTCTGTCTCTGGTGAATCCTCTCACTCTCCCGTGCATCTGGCCTGTACCCTGGTTTTTGTATAAAAATAAAAAAAAATTTAAAAAATTGAGTATCTCCCTCATGTGTACGTACGTCACTCAGAGATCTATTGAGAAAAGCCAGTTCAAACCTATTGCCCTTTTTTTATTGAATTATCTGCCTTTTTCTTATGGATTTGTAGGGCTCTTTGCATAGTCTAGATATGAGAGTCCTTTGATAGATATGTTTTGTGAATCTCTTGCTTTATGACTTGCCTTTTTTGCTTTCTTAGTTTTTTTTAATTAATTGAAGATATTATTTTTAATGTAGTTTCATCAATTGTCCACTTATGGTTAGTTTTTTTGTGTCCTTTTCAAGATATCTTTGTCTAGCCTGGGTCATGAAGATTTCCTCCTATTTTTTTGCAGGAGGAAGCTTTTATCATTTTACAATTTTTATTTGGAACTGTAATTTATCTATATGATGTGATATAGAGTCTTAAATTTTTTCCCACATAAGGATATTCAGTTGACCTAGCACCATTTATTGAGAAAGTTCAACCTTTTCCCTATGACATTGCACAGTTACATTTATCATAAATGATAAATGTGTGTGGGGGGTTAGATTCTAGTATGTGTGAGGTCATTTGTTTAACATTTGTTTATCATATCATTTCATCTGAGGAACACTATCTTCATTATTATAGTTTCATGTTAACCTCAAAGATACTTCTTAAAAATCGGCATGAATATCTTCCCAATCCAGGAATTAAAGAAATATACCCATTTTCTTACCTCAGGTGGACCATACTGGGGCCAAACCATCTTTCCAGTTCATTGGATGGGAATTGGTGAAGGAGCAAAAGAGAGTAGAGCAACACATTGTGAATGTTTGATCTTCAGACTGAGTGAGATTGGGGTAAGTTGCATGAGTTTCTTATGGTGGGAAGAACTCAGATGTAAGAAGGCCCACAGAGCAATGGGTAGACTTTGGGTTAACAGTCAGAATTCATCAGTTTTAGGTTCAATCATGTCACTCATTAGCTATGTGACTTTGAACAAGCTGTGTTCCTGTCTTGGCCTCTTTTCCCTTCCCTCTGTGAAAAGAGAGGATTGAACTAGGTATCCTCCCATGTCCCTGATATCTTTGAAAATGTCTATAGCTATGACCCTGTTCAAGGAAAAGAGCAATAGGTGTAGGAAATAACTCTGGTACTATAAAGATACCTTCTGTTAGAGCAAATAGAACACGTTTCTACTTTTATCCACTCAAAGCAGTATCTATCAGAAGGTATTGACTCTGCTGCACTGGGTGTCTTCTTTGTATTCACACAGACTTGTTAATGCCTTCCTCTAAGCTGGGATCTGGCCTAGGAAGAAAGATGTGTGGTTTTGGTGCCAGACAGATGTGGGTTCAGATGTTGATTGAAAAACCTACTTGCTGTGTGACTTTGAAATAATTGCTTCACCTCTCTCAACCTCAGTTGCTTCATATGTAAAATGGAAACTAAGAAAATTTACCATTCTTGTGTACTTTTGCCAACTTCAAATATCTCCATCAGGACTAGCTACTATTTATAAGCTACAATGTGTTGTCACCGTATTGATGTTCATTGTCAGAAGTCTCTTCAGCTCTCACCTGCTCAGCTGATTTACTGTTCCTCACCCTCACCTGCAGTGAGCCAGTCAAATTTATCTGGAACCAACCCAAGGTAACATGCATCTGGTCAGAAATTACCTGGGTGAATTTTGGTAAAAGTTCCCAGATATTTCATTTCTTGGGAATGTGGTTCTGTTTGTCACATCAGAGAAGAGAGTATGTCAACACTCGCAGTTACTAGGGGATAAAAAATGACTATGTTCACAAAGTATTTAGCACAGTGCCTGGTGCGTGGCAAACACTCGATAATGATATCTGCTGGTATTTCTATTCTTCTTATTACACCTGCTCTGGTAAAGAACAGACCAGGTGTTCGCAGGTAAAGAACACCCTAGGTTCTTCACCAAACCTAAGAAGATGGGCCTCTGTCATGGTGACAATAAACCACAAGATTTCTCCCTCCAAGCCAACTCAGTCTGGGTTTAAACAAAGCCACTGCAGGCTATTTCTTTGGCAGGAGATAGAGAAAAAGAACAGATGGACTGGTAGTGAGTTGCCTTTCCTCCACCCAGTGACTGTAGGATCCGTCCTTTCCCTGCAGAAAGCAGGCTTCTCCACTGGCGTGCTCTCCATAGCCCTCTGGTAAGAGAGCAGGCCTCTGGCTGTCGGCCCTTTAGCTTTCATTGGTCAAAAAGAGGCCACTTTACCTTTTTCACTCAATCAGAGGTGCCCTACAGAGGTGACTGCCCATTGCCCCAGGATGTCTCTGTGCTGAAATTGCCTCCCAAACCCAAGTCAGCTGCAGTGCAACCCCTCTCAGATGTTTCAGAGAGGGCTGCTCCTCTTCCAGCTCTCCTCCCGTGTGGCTGGAGGGGAGCAGGCCAGGCACGCAGGCCCTCAGCGGGTAGAACAGCAGATCTGTGCATTGCATGTGGTTCCCAGCACATTTGTTTGATCCGTGTCCAGGTTCTCTTAGACATTTGCTTCTAAGCCGACAGCTGAACATAAAAGCAGTCCCAAGTGGCTGTTTTCAGGTCTTCAACACTGGTTAGCCGCAGTTGGGAAATCTTCTCCTTCCCCATGCCCCTAAGTGAATGATCACATGTTATCAAGTCAGAGCTTCGGGGTGGCCAAGCCGTAGCTCTGCTGCTCCTCCTCTGATGATCCATCACCCGCCGAGTAGGTTATTAAGACACTCCCTGCCTGGGAGTGTGCATCCATCTGCCGCCTGCCATCCATCCAGGGGGGCATGGCAGAGGGGTGCTGGCATTTCTGTACCCCCAGATGTTTAAGCCAAATTCTCTGCACCACTTCCTACGCCCACCCTAGGAGGCAGCTCACCTCCGATCCCACCTCCAATCAGCAATCCCACCTCCGGCCCCTGCTCACCCCCTCCTGCCATCGCCCCTGCCCCCAGCCAAGCCAGCCCTCCACGAGCACATGACCCACCTCCGTGCTCATGTTCAGGGACGGACCGTCCGGCCTCTCTGGACTCTCTGCAACCAGGTCATCCCTGCCGCCCTCATGTCTCTGGGCTGAGCAGAGGACTAGATCGCACATGAATAAGCAATATCCACTTGGCTCTGAAAGCCTAGAGTAAATCCCTTGAGCTGATGTGCAAGAGCAGTGCAGTATTTCCCACCTCCTCCGCCCTCCCTCACCTCCCCCCCAGCGCCGAGTTCATTTGAAGACCCATTTTTTCTGGGATGTGCTCGCAGGTGGGTGACTCTATTAGAGCAACACTATCAAAACACAGCATTTAGAGCAGAAACACAGATGCCTGGGACCAAGCTTTGATTAACAACGAGGAAAGGTACATGAAGCACATCCCCCATTTTGCCTCACCTTCCACTGGGGGAGGAGGAAGTTCAGCCCTGGGCTTCCAGCACAAGCTCCCTGGCCCTCTGGTCACCAACCCCGCCTGCCACCTCGGAAGGAGCAGCCTCCCAAGGGCGTCACAGGGAGCCACATGCTAGGAGAGTCTGACCTACAGTACCAGCTGGAGGGATGAGGCACCTGAATCACATATCTCGGCCAGCTTGGACGGCCCTGATAAAATAGCGCAGACTGAGCCGCTCATACAATAGATAGTCTTTCTCACAGCTCTGGAGGATGGAAGTTGGAGATCAAAGTGCGGGTAGATTCAGTGACTGGCAAAGGCCCACTTCCTGGCTTGCATGGCTGCCTTCTAGCTGCTGCATGGAGAGACTCAGTCTCCCTGGACACTGATCCGTCATGAGGCCCCCCAACCTCAACTAAACCTAATTAGCTCTCAAGGTACCATCATATGGGGGTAGGGTTCCAACATAGGAATTTTGAGGGGACACAAATATCAGTCCATGACATAGGGGTCCGTGACTCACTGCCACCTTTCCCTCAACTCACAGGGGTCGTCAACACCTGTTGCAAGATTCAAGCCCT
>NW_023604866.1:0-31395 GCF_014898055.3 Talpa occidentalis
AATGTTGGCGAGGATGTGGTGAAAAAGGAACTCTCCTTCGTACATTGCTGGTGGGAGTGCGGACTGGTCCAACCACTATGGAAAGCTGTCTGGAGATTCCTCAGTCTACTAAAAATGGAGCTACCATACGACCTGGCAGTCCCATTCCTAGGGATCTACCCAAAGGACACACAACATTGATTCAAAAGAACAACTGTACCTCTATGTTTATTGCAGCATTATTTATAATAGGTAAAACCTGGAAACAACCCAAATGCCAGAAATTCAGCATTTTAGAGCAGAATTAGCCTTTAAGGAGCTGTCAGAGAGGGAGAAAAGCATTGTAATGCATTATGAATCATTAACTATTTTAAGAAGAAAAACTGGAAATGTTTTTAAGAGTTCTGTGACAAAATTTGATCAGATCAGTATTAGTTTATTGACTTGCTGATATTAGAGACTCGGAGCAATTCTAAAACAGTCTTTATAAATTTGGTTACCTACAGATCATTTCATTTAATTCTCCAAAAGTCCCCCCACCCAACTCCTCTACTATAAAATGCAAATAAAATTCGGTTATAGCTTTCTAGAAGACGTGAATATTATGTGAAGATGTTAAGTTCCTAAGTAGAACCTTGAGAATTTTGAAAATTAATAAAAGTGGACTTTTTAAAATAATGTGAGACATTAAATATAAATATTTATGGGGAAAATTGGTTAATTAAGCCAACATTTTATAATTGATTTTGGAATTGATTCAGTTCAAATTTTATTGTGAGAGAGAATGAGGGACATATGTAAGTTTAAGTGCCCAGAAAATTGATAGGTAATTATGATAAAGTTAATGAAATAGTCCTACCTTTTGTCATAAAAAAATTTTAATTTTAGACCTAGAGAAATAAATAACTATTTGACTTCTCTAGTTAAACTGGCTTGATTGTTTTATAAGCTTCTGCAAGGCAAGGATCAAGTCTTGCTTCTGTAGTATTCCTAACATTTAGCAGAATGCAAAGTACACAATAGAAACTCAAGCACTTGTGGATTGAATGCTAGTGTCACCCTAAATAGTTTTGGTGTCTTTCATTATATTGTTTTAGTGTTCCTAAGGAAGAGGAAATTTTTTTTTTAATAAGATTTATTTATTTATACAAGCACTGGTACAGTCAGAGTGCGGCAGGGTGAGAGAATTCACCAGAGCCAGAGCGGGCAACAGAACAGGCAGAGTGACGAAATACACTGCTGAGGGGAGCAACGGGTGCGGCAGGAGAGGTCTGTCGTGCCATGTGGGACCCTTGCCAGTGGCCAGGAATGGAACTGGGGCTGCAGAGGCTGTGGGCAGCTTCGCAGCCCAGTCTGCGCCACCAGGGGAGGCCCAAGAGGAAAATTTTTTAAGCTTTTTTGTAGAGTACAAAATTGTCATTTCTGAAATGAATGTTGTGAAAAATCCTGTTGAAAGAAAAATGTTACAGAAATGCAGAAAATGATCTATTACACATTTTTCTGTATTCATTGATGTTTACTTCAAACTGAATACAAAACATACACTTAGAAGTATGTGTTTAGGGCCTCCCCTGGTGGCGCAGGTGGTTGAGCGCTGCGCTGTGAAGCTGTCCACAACCTCTGCAGAGCCTGTTCAATTCCGGCCGGCCAGCGAGGGTCCCACATGGCGAGCAGACCTCTTCTGTCGTGCCCGCTGCTCCCCTCAGCAGTGTATTTCGTCAGTCTGCCTTTTCTGTTCCCTGCTCTGTCTCTGGTGAATCCTCTCACCCTCCCGCACATCTGACCTGTACCCAGGTTCTTGTATAAATAAATAAATAAATAAATAAATCTTTAAGAAGTATGTGTTTAGTTAGATGCAAATATTGAAATATCTTGTAATTTCTTTGCTTGGGACTGCCAGCTGTTTTTGAAGGGACTCTGAAGTATTCTTTCAAAGAAAGCATTGTTAAGTAGAAACTATTTTCAAAAGTTGTTAGTGTTTTTCTTAGGTCCTAATTATTTTGTGAAGTATGCTACAAATCTGTACTTTTCTTTTTGGTATTTCAGAATTGCTTGTTAGCTAAGTGTCCATGGTTAGAAAGGGGTTTAGGAAGACAAAATTGTAATTCATTGTAGGGCATTTTATGACGTAAAGAAGTGGGCACTTTGCAGTTTTTGGTGTCTTTTAGTATATTGTTTTAGTGTTCCTAAGGAACATGAAACTTTTTTAAGCTTTTTGTAGAGTAGATTTTGATTTGCTATAATAAAAAAGACAGTACACTGGAGTGGTATATACTTTAAGGGGTACAAGGTAATGAGAAAGGACTTGATATTTTAAAATATTAAATATTTTTAAATGATACATGGCAGAAAGCATGGTATGCTTACTGAAGTCTGATTATCTTGAAAGGGCAACAGGGCCATAAAGTTTTTACCAGTTTATACTAATGTTAGCAAACATTTACATCGATATTATTTAAATTAAACTCTTAAGAATTGGTTGGAGAAAGACTCTCTTAATATTTAAAAAACAGCTCTGAAATGAATAACTATAAGAAAGTGAAAATCAAAATCAACAAAAAACTATGAACCAGAGACACTCTTTGGGGGTTGGGGGGGTGGGGCTGGGAGAGATTGGGGTCAAAATAAGGGGGTTGCAATTGTATGGGGAATATAAAAATAAAATTTATTTTCAAAAATAAAAAACAGCTCTGTAGTAGTTGGGTTGAAAACTAGACTAATATAATGGAGACCCCCACCTTTCAAAGGTCTAAAGAATGTAAGCTTTTCCTCCCTCTGTCACAAAACAAACCAGAGTGGTGGGGAATTCTGTGCAGCCTTCTTAGGGACTCAGGTTTCTTCCATCTTGCTGCTTTGTTCACCCTTGTGAACAAGTGTGATTTTCAGCAGTTGGCATTATCTGGTAGTGAAATAGATCTCAATCTTACCACAGACCTGCTAAGTCAGCTTCTGTATTTAAACAAAATTCTTATTTTCAAAGAATTAGTTTTACATTTACCTGAAAGGGATTGCTGTTCTTTTTGAAATAATGTCTAAGTCACTGATTCTCCAGATGTCTGCAGGTTTTTAAATTTTCAATTTTAATATAGCAATGCTTTTATAAACTATAAACTCTTATAGCAATGTCAGATTGTTCTAAATGTTCTAAATTCTTAGGTTAGTTTCTGAAAGAGTAACGCAGAGTTTGAGGTTTGGCACTGATGTGTGGACCACAATTGAAGTAATTCTCTTACATCTGGACACATTCTGAGTTTTTCACTCAGTGGTAACACTACCACCAAATTGTGGTAAAGTTGCATGAATTGGTATGAGTGAATGAGGTGCTATGTTTTGACTTTTCATACTTTTTGGTTTAATTTACTTGCCAATATTCTTTTGCTTTAAGAAATTATATTGTTTTTAGTGCTACTATGTTTGCAAAGGACAGTGCATAACCATTTCCCTTATTACATGTTATTTTATAATACAATGCTGTATGTTATATGTATTATATTTGCTTATAAAGGGAAGTTGCAAGCCTTCTTGATTGAATTATGTTGCATACCTAGTATGGCATGGTGAAGAGTGGTCATGTTTGTTATGCGATAATAGCTTTTTTAATGTATTTTGGAGCTTTCTTACAGTTTCGGTTATGAACTAATGTGAACTAGTTTTAGTTTAGAATTGATAGTGTGAGATTTATCAGTATTATTATCATATTAGCTAATGTTATTTGGATTATTCCTGCCTGAACATGTTGTTATAAAAAATCGGATTGAACTGTTGGTGGTTTTTTAAAATGTTTTACCTTATCACAGTAACTTTCATGTGTAAATTTAGTTGGCAATGTAGTGCTTTAAGCAAAAAGTTTATTTAAGGAATGTATGAATGTAGATTTCTGTGTATCTAAGACACATACTCTCAAATGGAAATATAAGCTAGTTTTGATTGAATGTTATTGTTAAATTCGACTTGTGTGTTGCTGTTGTAGCTTCTCTAGTATTGTCCTGCAGCATCCCTTTTTCTTCCTTTTTTGCCTATGCTCCCAGTATATAAGATCTAATGGATCGCAGGAAGTAAGGGTTGTGAAAGTGCTGCTGTGGAATGGGCTTGCATATTTGAGTCAATTTGCATTTGAAACTGAGATTAATAATTCACATGACTTTTGAATAGTTAAAATTTACATTAGAATTAATTAGTATTTGGTGAGTATAGTGTGGTGACATGCATTTGAGGAGGTAGAAACCTATTCCTCTTGATAATATACAGTGTTGTAAACCAGTGTTACCTCAATTAAAAAAAGAATTAATTAGAATTACATCACTCAACTAGATTTTTATGATGGATTACTGAGAATAGGAAAACACCACTATATACCCCTATTAACATTTAGATTTATACCTACTTCTTGAGAGTGTGGTTGTTGGTTAAGAGCATGGACTCTGACGTTCAACTCTGTTGAGCCAGGGTCAGGTCTGATACTTTCATTAATAAGACAAAATCTTGAACACATTATTTAACTGCTTGTTGCCTCAATTCTCTCATTTGTTTTATGGTGCAAATTTATGTGACAGCTACCCCATAGTATAGTATGAAGGCTAATAAGTTAATATACAAACAGTGCTTAAAGTTCTTCTCTTACACTGAGCATTAAATAAACAACTTATTTTTTTTACTATTGAATGTTAAACCTACACCTTTTTTAATTAATTAATTAAAATTTTTTTCTTACATCACTGTAGGCCTCATAGTTCTCCTGCCTCTGTATCCCCTGTGAACCATGGCCAGATTCCCTTGGGTTCATCCCTCTCCTGTCCTGCCCCACGCACCCCCTCCTTTGCTTTATGCCTTAGTTCTGTGGTCAGCTTGCTAGTTTTGACTTTTTCTTGACCTTTTCTTTGGTTTCTTTATATTTCACATATAAGTGAGACAATTTGGTATTTATCTTTTTCCTTCTGACTATTTTCAGCTAGCATGATCCCCTCCATATCCATCCATTTTGCTGCAAATGGCATGAGTTTTTCTGTTTTGATCACTGAGTAATATTCCATTGTATAAATATACCTCACCTTTTTGGTCCATTGGTCTATTTTGGGACATTTGGGTTGTTTCCATATTTTGGCTATTGTAAATAGTGCTGCAATAAAGTAAACATAGGAATGCAGGTTTCCTTTCAAATTAGTGTTTTTGTGTCCTTTGGGTAGATTCTTAGGTGTAGATTCTCTGGATCATACAGTTGATCCGTTTTTAGTGTTCACATTCCCATCAGCAGTTGTGGGAGGGTTCCTTTATCTCCACATCCTCTCCAGCCTTTGTTGTTTAAACCGGGCCCCTTTAACTTATTGTTGCCAGTAAGTAAATTCATGTGATTTTTGCATATGTGGATTTCTGATATTGTATCACTTTTGGAAAAAGTTGATTTCCTTTATTTAGAATACCTTATATAGTCTCTGAGTTACTTTGATAAAAACAAGATCTTTCTAGCCTAGGGATTTTGAATCTCATCATAAAGTTTATCTTACTTTTTGGTAATCTCATAGATATAAGGATCTCAAGTAAATGATGAAATGGTGTATAGGTAGACAGAACATTTATTTCTTGTCACATGTTATTTTACTTGTATAGGAAGAATAGAAAGAAATTTGAGAGTGGAAAGTCAATGTTAATTTCTTAGTATGGATGTGAATTTAGTAAGTCTTAGAAGCTGAAGACAGGTATTTTCACATTCTTATTTACATGTGGTATTATTATTAAACATTTGCCTTTTGTTTTTGTAAATAAGGAATTCGCTTAAGAAGTAGTGGCTATGCTCAAAAATTAAATGTTTGGAATGAATTATATAACATGTAAATCTGTGGTACACTTTAATTTTTTTAAGGATTAAATCTATGTCTGAGTGGTATCATTTGAATCTAGTTTTTGAAAAAAGATTGATTATATACCTTTACCTTAAATGAGGGACTGGCAAATCATGGCCTGTGAACCAAATCTGGCCTACAATCTGGTGTTGCAAATAAGGTTTTTTATTGAAAAATAGCCAGTGATAGAGTTAAGAAGCTGTGCTACAAGGACAGAGTTGAATAGCTATGACATATAGTATGACATATAGGTCTACAAAACCTAACATTTACTAATCGACCTGTTACAGAAAAAAAGGCGTGCTGTGTCCACCCTGAGTAACTAGCAAAATGATTAATAGTCTATTACTCACCATATCATTAAGATAGGAACAAATAATACATGCTATTGTCTAATATTTGTTAAAATAACTTCCCAAAATACGACAGTCTTTTGTTCTTCTCCTTATTTGGAATGACTGATACAAATAGAGTTGCCTCACATTTTAGTAAATCCTTATGATAAGAATGTTCCAGGGTTCGGCAATGGGACTTTGTATTAAATACAGAATTGTCAGGTGTTTCTGAAATGGTTTAGTGATTTTAATAGAACTTTTCCATTTATGTCCTAGGGCAGACAGAAATACTTCATTGGTTTCGATTGAAAATTTCTGTCATACCTGGAAACTTTTGGATTCTATAAAAAAACTAGACCACAGATAATTTTTATCAAATCAGTACTGCTAAAGGGAGGAAACAGTAATGTGTGTTTGAAAAACTTGTTAAAACATATAGGTCCTTAGTAAAATATGCAAGTTTGTCTTTAGCAATTATATTTGATAGCCATTCATACATAACCCAATTTACAGTAACAAGCTGATTATTTTATTAGAATTTTAGCTTATTGGGGCCTCCCTGGTGGTGCAGGTGGTTGAGCGCCTCACTGTGAAGCTGTTGGCAGCCTCTGCAGTGCGGATTTAATCCCGGCTGGACTGCAAGAATCCCACGTGGCGCGGCAGACCTCTCCCGTCGCGCTCGCTGCTCCCCTCAGCAGTGTATTTCATCAGTCTGCCTGTTCTGTTCCCCCCTGACTCTGGTGAATCATCCTCTCCATGCATCTGACCTGTAGCCCAGTTCTTGTGTAAATAAATAAGTCTTTTTAAAAAAAAAAGAAACTTAGCTTATCAAAAAAAGTCACATCTTTATTTGACAAAGGTTGAAGTTTTGTTAATGGTGTTCAAAGGATTAAGCATACAATGCAGTTTTTCAGTATTTGTTGCCATACACATTGCCTTTTAGATATGTGGCTTCCAACTTGTAGAAGTACTGTTTCTCCATGTAGCTATTCATATTTGCTGGAATCCATTGCACACTTTCCTTTTTTAACATTATTTTGATTATAGAAATTATATTAATGTTTTACAAGGACTTTTATTCTTATTTTACCCACTTTTCTGCTTACAACCAACCAGACTCATTTAACAAATGTAACCCATTATTGAGAAAACCAGGCCCTGAATTTTAGCTGAATTAAAAAGACCAGTGCAATCTTCATAGTTTATATATACACTTAAAGGAGATATAATTTTGAAGAATATTTAGTTTTACTCTAAAAACAGAGATTAACTTTGTATATCAAATTGTGAGATATAAAATTGCTCTTTTCCCCCACAAATGGCTGAACTTTGTATGGATGACTTGATGGATCCCCAAGAACCCTCTAGTCCAGAAATCTATTGGGAATTTTAAGTCAGTGCCATGATTTGCTGAGCTTGCAAAGATCACAGTAAGTTTTATTTCAAGACTGGCTTAAGAGATCAATACTAAGGCAGGACCAATATAAAGAAAAACATTCTTTAGAAATAAATTTTATCATTGAACTGTCTTAAGGGAAATTGAAGAAATGGAAGGAACTTGTTTCCCTATCAGTCTTTGACTTGTGTCCTTCCTCCCCTCAAATCCCCTGTCCCCTACTTTCCCCTTGATCCTGTTTGGAGTTAGAAAGCTTAAGCAGAAGACTATCTATAGAAGAAATAGAGGGTATTATCATGTTGTTAGAGAGCACTCAGGTACAGGTGGTTTCCAGGGAAATTCTACCAAATCTATATATAAGGTAATCCTAAATATTTTGCAAATCATTCCATAGAAAAGGAGGGAAAACTTTCTTTTATGAAGCCAGTACAACACTGAAACCTAAAATTATATTGTCCCATAAATTTACATATTATGTAAGTGATTCAATATAAACATATAAACAGTACAAAGAAGGAAAACTGCAGATAAATAACAGTCATTAACATTGACACAAATTTTAAGCAAAAGCATACAGACTTCTTAAAAATAATTAAGGTTGGGTAAATATTAGGAAATCTATTGTTATCATAGAAATACATTTAAAGAATCAGACTCATTTTCACAGTTGGGAGTGGTGACAAAAGGTGAATTTGGAGCTGAAAGATAGTAAAGTGGCACAGGCACATCTTAAAGTACTATAATGAAGATATATATACTTCTGAAAGCAGTGGTATTGGGATTTCGTGGTAGTCATTCAGAGAAAGGTAAAATTACCTTCATTTCTTTATACCATACATAACATAAACTACATGTGGTAGAAGACATGGAAGAATTCCTCTTCAACCCTAGTGTAGGAAAGGCTCTTTCCCTTTTTTCTGACTCAAATCCAGAGGCAATAAAAGACTGATACATTTGACTACATAAAAATTTTGAAAGTGCATAGCAAGAAATACCATAAATAAAATCAAAAGGCAAATGGTAAGCTAAGAGATACAACATATAAAACAGACACAAGGCTAAAACCCTAATAATATAAAGAACTCAAAATTAAGGTACTAAATAGATAAATAAGGGCAATAACCTGATAGAAAAAAAAATCAGAAAAAGACAGGCAAGGGCAGTTCAGACACTCTCAAAGATAAAAATGGTCTTCAATCATATGAAAAATTGCTTGCACTCAGAGAAATGAAATTTAAAATGACACTGAGATATCCTTACTCACTTAAAAGGTGGCAAAAAGTTAAGAAATAGACGGCAACACAGTCTCTTGGCAAGGTTGTGATCAAACAGACAAATTTATAAGCTGTTTATATGAATACAGATTGGAATAACTATTCTAGAGAGAAATCTGACCTTGCTGCTTCTGTCAACCTATTGAAGGTCTAGAATGCCTTGGAATGATTTTTCGTAGTTTTCATAAGAGCTTCAATCCTTTGGTAGTTTAATGACTTGAGCTCAATTCTCTTTCCCCAACTCCTTCTTTTAGTAGTTGAAATCCTGGAGTGTTTAATTCATTATTTAATGTAATTATTGATAGGACTTATTTTAGTCTTCATTTAATATAATTACTGATAATCTGGTTTTACTCTCTCATTTCATTGTTTTCGGTTTATCCCACTTATTCTTTGTGCTCCTTCTCTACCATCTTTTTTTTTTTTTTTTTAAGATTTATTTATTCATACAAGCGCTGGGTACAGTCAGAAGCATGGGAGGGTGAGAGAATTCACCAGAGCCAGAGCGGGGAACAGAACAGGCAGAACGACGAAATACACTACTGAGGGGAGCAGTGGGCGCGGCAGGAGAGGTCTGTCGCGCCATGTGGGACCCTCGCCAGTGGCAGGGGATCGAACCGGCGCTGCAGAGGCTGCGAGCAGCTTCGCAGCCCAGTGGTCAACTGCTGCACCACCAGGGGAGGCCCTCTACCATCTTTTTTGATGTCACATGTATTTCTAGTACATACACTGTTTTGTCTCCTGTACTTCATGTTCAGTTATACTTCTTAGTGTCCTTTTAAAAAATGTTTGCTCTTCTAAAATTGCAGAAGGAATCTTTAAGTCTGCCTTCAAACAATAATACTTCATGACCTATGTAGAACTTTATAGTTTATTTGTTTACCTGCTGTTCTGTTATATATATATCTGTGTGTGTGTGTGTATATATATCTGTATATAGATATATATATCTATATACAGATATATATATACAGATATATATATATATACTTTTCACAATAGGTTTATTTTACTTTAAGCAGTCTATAGTTTTAAAGAAACTTGCATATGTGTCTAAAGATAGTTTTAGAAGATTTTCTGTTTAACATATTTACTTTTTCATATTTACCCTTTCAGTGCTTTTAATTCTTTCTTATAGTTTCTTCTTGTATCATTTTGCATATGACTGAATGCTTCTTATAGCACTTTTTTTTTTTCACTTCACTCGATGTGTTTATTTATTTTTTTTAATTTTTTTTTTATAATTTTGTTATATCCCATACAATTGCAGCCCCCCATTCTGACCCCAATCCTCCCCTTCCGCCCCCGCCCCTAAAAGTGTCTCTGGTTCATAGTTTTTGTTGATTTTGATTTTCACTTTCTTATAGTTATTCATTTTCTGGTCCTTATTAGTTTTCTAGATTCCTGCTATGAGTGAGACCATCGGTATTTTTCTTTTTCTTTTGGCTTATTTCGCTGAGCATCCCTTCCAGCGCCATCCATGTTGCTGCAAATTGCATGTGTTTATCTTTTTTGAATGCTGAGTAATATTCCATGGTATATATGTACCACATCTTCTTGATCCAGTCATCTATTTTTGGGCATTTGGGTTGTTTCCAAAGCTTAGCTATTGTAAACATGCTGCTATAAACATAGGTCAGGTGTTCTTTGGAATTGATGTTCTGTGTCCTTTGGTAATACTAGGAGTGGAATTGCTGATCATATGGAAGCTCTATGTTTAGTAGGTCCAGAAATCTCCACACAGCTTCCACAGTGTTGGACCAGTTTGCACTCCACCAACAGTGCAGAAGAGTTCCTTTTTCTCCACACCCTCGCCAGCATTTGTTGTTGCTAGTTTTTTATATGTGCCATTCTCACTGGTGTAGATGGTATCTCATGGTAGTTTTGATTTGCATTTCCCTGTGCAAGTGATGTTGAACATTTTTTCATATGCCTGTTGGCCATTTGCATTTCCTCTTCAGAGAAGTTTCTTTTTAGCTCTTCTGCCCATTTTTTGACTGGATTATTTTCTTTGTTGTTGCTGAGTTTTTTGAATTGTGTGTCTGTTAAATTCTCTCAGCTTTCATTTAGGAATCTTATTTAGTTTTCCTTCTTGAAGGTTATTTTCTTAGGATATAGATTTATAGGTTGGCTCTTTAGTACTTTAATGAGTAGTGAGTTTTCTTTTGGAATAAATTGTTTTTTTTTTTTTTTTCCCAAACCTTCAGAAACTTTATTTCTCTTGTTGCAATTTTGTTGACAGATTTCTCTGGTTTCTCATAAAATATTTTAATGGCCACTATCTGCCCAGTGTCTTTATGTTTACACTTCATGACTGTTCCATAGCTTCCCTCTCCCACTTTTCCGAGGGTTTCATACATCTCCATTTTTTTTCAAACCCGGCTTTAACTTCTTGTCCGGGCAGTAGCCACCGCCTCAGCCCATTCTGTAGTCCCGCGGGCCACCCCCTGTACAGTATCAGCCGGGTCCACACAGCGACGCTACCTAGCCAGGTAGCCAGGCTAGACCGCCGCGGCCCACTGCCATGGCAACAGTCTGGAATAAATTGTTTTCAATGAGAAGTTAGTGGATTTCTTACTCCCCCCCCCTCAGTATGTAATGTATCCTTGTTCTCTTGCTGCTTTTAAAATTTGTTTTTTATATGTCCTTATATCTCAACAGAAGAAAGACCATATATATTAACCCAGCTAGCCTCTTACTCAATGGTGAGAAACTGAAGCCTTTTCATCTAAGATCAGGTGCACAAAAAGAATATCCATTCTCACCACTACTATTCAGTATAGTATGAGAAGTCCTAGAACAGTTAGGCTAGAGAAAGATTTTATAAAAGAGATTCAAACTGGAAAAGAAGTAAAACTGTCACTGTTTGCAGATGACATGGTAGTATACAAAGAAAATCCTAAATACACCACTAAAAAACTATTAGAAACAATAAGTTAATATAGTGAAGTGGAAGGCTACAAAATAAATATGTAGAAATATGTTACTTTCCTATAGGCAAGGAATGAACTAGAGAGAAAGGCATCATAAAAACAACTTTTTTACATTAGCATCAAAAAATACTAAGTATGTGACTATAAGCCTAAAAAGGAATTGAAAGACCTATACAGTAAAAACTATAAAACACTGCTAAAAGAAATAGAAGAAGTCACAAGGAAATGAAAAGATATTCCATGCTTATGGATTGGAAGAATTAACATTGCTAAAATTTCCATTTTTCCAAAGCAATATATGGATTCAGTACAATCCCGATCTAAAGTATCAGTGGAATTCTTCAAGAAATAGAGCAAACACTAATGAAATTTATTTGAAATCACAGAAGACCCCACATAGCCAAAGCAATCTTGGGGGGAAAAAAGAGAAATAAAGATATCAGGCTCACAGATTTCAAAATATATTACAAGACTGTAGTAATCAAAGGTGTAGTATTGGAATAAAAATAGACACACAGACCAATGGAATAGAATTTAGAGCCCAGAAATAAACTCACAATTATATATGGACAGTTAATCTGTAACAGAGGTGCCAAGCATAGTACAGTAGAGAAAGGAAAGTCAATTTAATAAATGGTGTTGAGCAGCCATATGCAAAAAAGTGAAACTAGACCACTTTCTCATATAATGCACAAATATTAACTCAGAATGGATTAAAGACTTCGTTGTGAGACCTGAAACCATAAAATCCATAGACCAAAAAAGGCAAAACACTCCATGATATTAGCTTCATTGATGTCTTTGGGGTCTCATCTCCAATGGTAAAGGAAAGAAAAGCAAAATTAAGCATATGGCACTATGTCAAATGTAAAAGAAACTATCATTAAAATGAAAAGGCATCCTACTGAATGGTAGAAAATAATTGTGCATCTTACATCCCACAAAGAACTATTATCTAAGACCTGCAAAGAACTATAATACAGCAACAAGAAAACAAAGAACCCAGCCAGAGAAACAGGCAGAAGAGCTAAATGAGCTTTCTCTAAAGAAGACATACAGAGGCTTCTACAGGCACATGAAAATAGGCATGATATCATTTACTATCCAGGAATTGCATGTCTAAATCACAGTGAAATGCCATGTCACTGGTGAGAATGGCCCATATCAAAACTGCAGAAACAACAAGGTTTGGTGAGAATGTGAAGAAAAATTAATCCGTATACACTATTGGTGGGAATGTGACTTCACCATCCTTATGGAAAATAGTATGGAGATTTCTTAGCATATAAAAATACATCTACCACATGATCCAGCAATGCTACTCCTTGTTACTTAACCAAGGAATGCAAAAACACTAATTCAAAGTGTTGGATGTACGTACTCCTCTGTTCATTGGAGCACTATTTATGATAGCCAAGCTTTGGAAACAATCTAAATGCCAAACGACAGATGATTGGATTAAAAGATTTAGTGTATATACACAGTGGAATACTTAGCTAAAAAAAGAGATGAAATTTTGCCATTTGTGACAACATGGATTGAGCTAGAGCGGGTGATGCTAAGTGAAATAAGTTAGAGGGGGAAAGATAACTACAGGACAATTTCACTCATGGAATATAGAGAAACAAAGCGAAGGAACAGACAACGCTAAAGTTAGAACTAATCCTAGAAATGTGACTGCAGAATTGAGACTACAAGAGGGAGACAGTGGAGTTGGTGATGGGAGCAAAGGGATTGGGAGACCAGTGGTCTGTGACGGAAGACTATAGGTACTTTGGTGGTGCGTCTTGTGTGGTGATATATATCTGAAGAGGTGTGAACCCTCTTAGTTGTATATAGTATTGTAAGCCAGTGTTACCTTAATTAAGAAAAAAAGTTTTAATGTTCCTGGTGATTATTTTTCTCTTTCAAAGTAGTATACTTTTATCAATTGTTTTGGTGTTAGAAGCTTTATTTTTTCATTGTCAATTCATGTAATAGATGAATAACTAACTTCATTGTATTATTTACCTCCTTAATAAATTATACTATTATTTTTATGAGTCTGTGACTTGCTTCACTTCTGTTCTATCTATATTATAGTATCAATTAAATCTCCCATGTCTTTCTTACTGGTTGACACTACAGTCACAATTAAAAAGAATGTTTCTAATATTGTGGCTATATATTTTTCTTTATAGAAAATCATGTAAATAAGCTCAGATTTAATTTTCTTATGCAGCCTTTTTTTATTTTTTGGAGTTTTTAATTGCCATTATTTGCTGGGTGACTCTTGGCATAGACTCTGTAGGCATTGATGTTGTATTGTAGGTAGAGCAAGAGATGATCGGGCTTGAAGTGAGCCTTTCTACTTGATTTCTGGTTTTCTACCTGTGCTGAGGAAAATATGACAAATATACGAAATAATCTTGCATTTTAAAGTATGAGTTATTTAAAAACAACTTCACTCTGCTTCTGAATTAATGTTTGAAAATGTTGAATTAGAGGAAGGATAATTTATAACCTCTATTGAAAATAAAAAATAAAAGGCCTTCATTTTGTACCTTCAAATTTATGCAAAGACTTGGCTTGCAAAAATAAATAATAACAGGCTTCCATTGTTGCTACAATTATGAAATTTCAAAGGAATTAATCACAGATTTACTTAGCTATTTTTTTTATACAAATAGGCATTCTATACCTTATGTCTTCAAGGGTTGGTTTATGTTTGGGAAAAGTATTTCAACACCTGAAAATAGATCATAAGAATCAAACTTTGTGCTATATTATCATCTGTCTTATAGTTATTATCTTAAAATTACTTATTTATTTTGACGTCAGAGAAAAGCTGTTATTGAAATAATGTTGACATTACTCATTATCACTATTCCACAACAGAAAAAGCATTAGTTTCTAATAATTTATGTGTACTTTTTAATACCTCTATTTCCAATAGATGAGCATAGTAGAGAATAGAGGACAATATTGTCCAATGATAGTATTCAGGTTTTTTCCTATGAGGAGATATATCTTGAATACCTCTTTAATGCCTACTAAATGAGTTTTTAAAACCTTGAGTGAACTTTATAGCAATCACAAATTCTAAAGTTATAATAGCCTATTTTATTTTCTTTGATATCTCTACTCCCCAACAGAAAACAATAAATGTCAGAAACCTTTATTTTAAAGCTAGTTTACTACATACTCTGAGTCTTAGGGTCTAATAGTAGGATGGTAATATTTTACTGTGAAGCAAGGTTGTCATCTAGTGGTGTTTTCAAGTAGTACCTCCTTCAGAATTAACTAATAAATTTCAGCTTTTTAAAAGAAGTACTTAACAAAAACATCTCAATTTCAATTTTTCAGAATTTAGGAATTTTTAAATTAGTTATACCTTTACAAAGGATTTTCCCTAGAACTTTTTCTGATTTCTATTTTTCAGTCTTAAATGTTGGGCCAAAAAATATTTGTCTAGCTACAGAACTATTGAAATTTGAGTAGTGTGAATGTTAATTATGGTGTATCTCTAGAAGCTGTTTCGAAAAGAATAGTAGTTCTCGGTAATTAAAACATTATTTTCTTTTTGTCTAACTGTTGTGCAGGTTAATTCTATGGAACATTTACAACTAAAATGTTAATGGTTTCATTATGATTTCTTTGCTTTTGGTGTTCCTATTTTGTGATATATCAATCTTAAAAGTATAAAGTGGATTTTCTGGTTTGCATGTTTAGGTATGCATGTGTGGAAAAAATTAATACCATGCCTTAGTTAAGTGTTGGAAAAATACACATTTTTGCGTACAAATATATCATAAAAACTAAAAATGACAAATAATGCATTTTTAAAGATAGTTTAATTTTGAATAAAGTAAATCTTGTTGAAAATAGTTTATATATTAACACTAAGTGTTTGTACTTAGAGATACTTTAAATACATGACTTTATTTGTGTAAGAAAGTTAGATTTTTTTTTTTAAAGATTTATTTATTTATTTATACTAGCACTGGGTACAGTCAGAAGCGCAGGAGGGCGAGAGAATTCACCAGAGCCAGAGCGGGGAACAGAACAGGCAGACCAACTAAATACACTGCGCAGGGGAGCAGCGGGTGGCAGGAGAGCCATGCGGGACCCTCCTCTGGTGACTGTGGAGCATCCGGGGAATGAACCGGCGCCGCTGAGGCTGCGGGCAGCTTCGCAACCCAGCGCTCAACCGCTGCGCCACCGGGGAGGCCCAAGAAAGTTAAATTTTAAACAAAGGTTGATTCAGGTCCAGATTGTGATACTCGTTTTGGTATAGTAGGTAGTTACTTTACCTAACAGAAGAAAAAAAATGGTAGTGATAGAAGAGGTATTTGGGTGTGACAGGAAATTAAATAAAAGATTTCTATTTTCATTTTCCATCATATATATGAATTACCTTTAGTAGAATTTTGATTTTCTGATTCTTATTTGCTGTTTTTGAAATTTAGCCATCTAATCCAATGGATTTATTCAATTTACTGCTGGTGTACCAATTTATATTCTAGTCTGTGGTTCCCTCTCCCCTTCCCATAATGTACCTATAAACTGTATCAAATAAATATTGATGTCATCTGTATCAGGTTATCTGAAACAAAGTTTATTCCCAATTTCATATTAGCCTTGCTACCTTACTAATCTTGTTACTCAATAGAGTTCAATACTGTGTTCTCCTAAATTACATTCATAAACAGGAATTTATAAGCCATTTTCTTCTGCCCTAGGGGAGGGAATTAACAAGTTATTACTTCAGTGTCTCTGGCTGTGTATAATAAGAGCCAATAAGAATAATAGCAGAAACTTAACTTTTTGGTAGGCATGTTATAATCTACTTACACTGTGGGGATGGAAAAAGGATAGTCAGCATAAATAGAGAAATCTTTATTTAAGTAATTAAAATTTTTTTTAATGGGAATTTGCAGTAGCTTGGCAAGCTACATATTTGTGAAGATCAAAATTACCTTTTAATATAAGCAATTTTAAAATTATTTGTTATATTTTATTCTCTCCTATTCCCATATTAATTTGGATAATTAGAACTTCGTCATCTCTGTTTTCTTGTAGTTAAGCAGGAATTTTTTTAATTCCCATTTTAGTATTTCGTACCAGATATGGGCCAATAATTTCAATGTGGACAGCAAATAATCCTGTGTTGGTTCAATATCCTAAATACAGGAGGTCATTTGATCTGGGGTTTTGTTCTTATCATTAATACCACTTTATATGAGTCATTGTCTAGCTCCTGTATTTTGTGATTGAGTCCCTATCCATTTGGACAGAATAATACACTTGTTTTTCTCATTGGCATTTTAAAGAATATTCATGGTTGTCAACCTAATTTGTATGTGCCATAATAGAATCTATGTCTCAGTTCGGCCTTAAATGGATATTCATTGCTTTGACTGGTACAGGTTGATAGTAGTGGGAAAGAAGCTTTAGTATTTGCATTTTAGTGTTTCTAGCCAATTAGAACATTCTGCCCTCTTAGAGAATATACATCGTCTGTAAATCTGAGGTAAGGGTAGGTCATATGTATGTCCAGTTTGTAAAATATTTAGACCAAAGACCAATCTTAATGATTTGACACTTTTTATTTGTTTATTTTTACCACCCACTCCTTTCCCCTCTAATTGCCCCCATTCTCCAGTCAGATTTTCAAGGGTTGGTTTTTCAGTTTGGCTTGGTTTCTCTATATTTCACATATAAGTGACACCATCTGGTATTTGTCTTTCTCCTTCTTACTCCATGTTGCCACAAATGACAAGAATTTTTTTTTTTTTGATGGTCAGGTAGTATTCCATTGTGTTTACATACCACATCTTCTTGATCCACTCATCTGTTTTTGGGAATTTATGTTGTTTCCATACTTTGGCTGTTGTAATTAGTGCTACAGTGATCATGGGAGTACAGGTTTCCCTTCAAATTAGTGTTTTTGTATTCTACAGATAGTTACCTAAGATTGGAATTGCTGGGTCTTATGCCTATCCATTTGTAATCTTTTGAGAAACCTCCATACTGTTTTCCATAGGGACTGGACTTACCTACATTCCCACCAACAGTGTATAAGGGTTCCTTTTTCTCCACATCCTCACCAGCATTTGTTGTTTCTGTTCTTCTGGAAATAAACCATTCTCACAGGTATGAGGTGTATCTCGTTGTGGTTTTGATTTCCATTTCCCTCATAAGTGATGATGAACATTTTTTTTCATGTGCCTGCTGGCCATCTGTATGTTTTCTTTGGAAAAATGCCTGTTTAGCTCTTCTGCTCATTTTTTGATTGGTTTTTTTCTTTTTGTTGAGTTATTTGAGTACTTTGTAGATCTTTAATATCAGCCCCATGTCGGATGTATGATGTGCAAAAATTGTTTTTGTTTGTTTTAGATACAATTTGTGCAGAAGCTTTTTAGTTGAGTGTGGTCCCAACTGTTTGTATTCTTCTTTGTGTTCCTTGCTGCTGAAGCCGAATCCTCAAAGACATCTTTGAAGCCTATGTCGGGCAGTGTTTTTTCCCTATGTTTTATTCTATGTATCTTATGTTTTCAGGGCTTAGATCTAAATCTTTTATTCACTTTGAGTTTATTTTTGTGTATTGTTTGAGATAGTGATCTAGTTTCTTTTCTTTTCTTTTTTTTTTTGCATGTGACTATCCAGTTTTTCCAACACCACTTATTGAAGAGGCTTTCCTTGCTCCAGTGTATAGTCTTGTCATAAATTAACTCTCCATATTGGTGTGGATTTATTTCTGGGCTCTCAGTCTGTTTCATTGATCTGTATATCTGTTTTTGTTTCAGTACCATGCTATTTTAATTATTATACATTTGTCTAATAGTTTGAAGTCTAGTAGTGTGATACCATCAGTCTTCCTTTTTTTGGGCCAGGTTTGCTTTGCCTGTTGGGTGTATTTTGTGGTTACATACGAATTTCAGTAATATTTCTTCTGTTTCTTTGAAGAATGCCATTGAAATATTAATAACAATAGCACTGTATTTGTATTTTGCTCTGTGTAGGATGTCTATTTTGACAATGTTGACTTCTGCATCCATGAGCAGGTATTTCTTTCCATTTAAGGGGGTATATTTGCAAATGGGATTATTTTAATTTCTTCCTCTATAGCTTATTGTTTGCATAAATTAAGGCAACTTTTTTATGTATGTTGATTTTATAATCTGCCACTTTGCTGAACTCACTTATTTTTTCAATTAGTATTTCACTGGAGTCTTCAGGATTTTCTATGTATAATATCATATTATCAGCAAATAATGATGGCTTTCCCTCTTCTGTACCAATTGGGATACCTTTTATGTCCTTCTCTTACCTAATTGTTGTAACTAGAACATCTGGTACTATATCAAATAATAGTGGTGAAAGTGGACATCCTTGTCTGGTACTGAAAGCTTTTAGCTTTTCACCATTGAGAATGATGTTAGCTGTGTGTTTGTTATATATGACCTTTATTATATTGAGATATGTTGCTTTTATCCTTAGTTTTTTTAAGGTTTTCTTCATAAATGGATGTTGTATCTTATCAAATGCTTTCTCAGCATCTATTGATATGACCATGGAGTTTTTATTTTTATTGATGTGATAAATTTCATTGATTTACTTTCAGATGTTGCATCACCCTTGTGTCCTTGGCATATTCCTTTTGGTCATAATATAGAATTCTTTTAACTCATTGTTGGATTTGGCTTGCAGAGATATCATTGAAGACTTTTTCTTCTGTGTTCATAAGGGAAATTGGTCTATAGTTTTCTTTTTTGTGTCTTGTGTGTTTGATTTTGTTATTAATGTTGGCCTTATAAAATGTGCTTAGAAGTTTCTTTCTCAAATTTTTAAGAGAATTTGAGCAGGGTGGCGATTACCTCATTTTTGAAGATTTGGTAAAACTCACTTTGGTATTGTCCTAACCTGGACATTGTTTATTGGGAAAGATTTAATTACTGTCTCAGTTTCCTTGCTTGTGATTGGTCTATTCAGGTTTTCTATTTCTTCCTTATTCAGTCTTGGATGGTTGTATATTTTTTTTAAGAATTTGTCCATCTCATCTAGGTTACTGAACTTATTATCGTATAAATATTCATAGTAATCTCTTATTATCCCCTGAATTTCTACAGTATCTGTTGTAATTTCTCTTTTGTTTCTCATCCTATTTACTTGAGTTTTCTTTTTTCTTTCTTAGTGAGCCTGGCTAGAGGTCTGTTTTTATTTTTCAAAGAACTAGCTTTTGGTTTCATTAATCTGCTCTAATTTTTATTGTTTTCTTCTACTGCCTCTTGATTTTGTTTGCTCTTCTTTTTCTAGTTCTTTCAAGTAAGAGGTTATTTGAGCTCTTTCTTGTTTTTTAATGTGGGCCTGTATTGCTATATACTTCCCTCTTAGTACTGTTTTTTTTCTTTGTCTTGTAAGTTCTGGAAAGTTTTGTATTCGCTGTCATTTGTCTCAAGGTATTTTTTGATCATTTATTCTTTGATTTCCCCATTAACCCAGTAATCTTTCAGTAGTTTTTTTATTTAGTATTAGATTTAGTATTTTATTTAGTATTTTTTTATTTATGTATTAGAGGTTTCTCCTGCTTTCTTTTTGGAGTTGATTTCTATTTTGATACCTTTATAGTCAGAGAAGATGCTTTTTGTGATTTCAGTCTTCATGACTCTTTTGATATGTTTCTTGTGACCCAGTATGTGGTCAATCCTGGAGAATGTCCCATATGCACTTGAGAAAAATATATACTCAGTTTTTTGTGGTGTACTGCCATCCCCTATATGTATATAAAGGAATTATCTCTCTCTCTCTCCCTCTCTCTCCCTCTTTCCCTCTCCCTCTCCCTCTCTCTCTCTCTCTCTCTCTCTCTCACACACACACACACACACACACACACACACACATTTTAGCCCATTTGGCCTAAATCTTTAAGTCTATTGTTTCCTTATTTATTTTCTGTCCTGTTGATCTGTCAAATGATGAGAACAGGGCGTTGACATCCCCTGCCACAAATATGTTTTTTTCCAATAGATTTGATACTTTTTAGGCTGTTGTAGATAATGCTGGTAAGAAATTTATTACATAAATACGCTTGGTGCTTTCTAAAAGTCATACAAAATGACCTAAAACACATCGCTCTTTTCCTTTTTTGCTTGGAAAAGATGTCAATCATGGATATTACATCATTTGAGAGACACTGGTACAAGAATGTATGCCAAAAACAAGTTGAAATAGGAACAAGCTTGCAGATAATTTAAATAATCCAATATGATTAGTAAGCATAAAGTGTGTGCCTCATGCAGGCTGAAAACTATTTTGCTTAACTTGCATATTGCTTTACAAAAACAGATAAAAATGAGAAGATCTGACACCAACTTCCTTACTTATTCTCATACAGACAATAACTGCTTTCAACTAGAGCTGAGTTATGACTGCCTCCTTTAGATGGCACGTGTATTCTTCAGTTTGTCTTGGTGGGTGCTCCTCATTGTGTGTGTGTTGTAATAATACACAGGTATAAGGAATAAGTTAGACATGGGATTTTACCTGCTTTCAAGGGAATGGATGAAAGGAAAATTGACTTTGTTTTTCCTTACCTGTGGTAAGAGGTGGTAACGGTAAATCCACTAATTATATATTTAATAAATGAGATTAAAACAGTATTATAAGAGTTTTCTGTCAATTGAGATTTTTTTTTTTGGTATGTATGAATCTTTACACATTATGCAGTCCTTGGAACGTGCTCACCAATACTTGTGGATCCAATTTAACCATCCATCTGATAAATAAGTCTTCCTTCTAACATTCTCATGAAGGATATATCTCCAAAGATCAGACATTTATTTCTTTTTGAGGCAACATATTTCATGTGGCATTCAGAATCCCAGGACAACATACTGTTTCTGATTCATATTATTTTAAAATTTGAGATATAAGTAGTATATTTATGTTCATTTCAGGTATACAACATAATAATTTGAGATTTGTATATGTTGTGAAATGATATCCACAATAAATTTAATTAAAAGTAACATCAATTACCAGACATAGTTACAAATATTTTTCTTGTAATGAGAACTTTTAGGATCAACTTCTTAGCAACTTTCTAACATAAAATACACTATTAGTGACTATAATCACCATGCTATTCATTACAGTCTCAGGATTTATTATTTATTTTTTAACCTTCTCCGCTCAGGTGGGAGTGGGGTGGAGGAAGTTGGTAAAGCTAAAAGCCCCAGTTATAAAACTGAGATTATTGAACTGTAGTTTGGACATGTCTGTTTATACATGTTTTATATAAAGTCAGTTTTACGTGCTCAAGTGACTTTTGAACGTGAGGTGAAGATGTTCTGATAGTGGTGGTTAGGCTATGTGACCCTTCTATTAAAAATATATTTATTGTTTGTAATAAGAAATTCTCTGTCCCCCAAATTGTCGATAATAATTAATTGCAAAGATTTTATTTCTTAAGACAGTTGCTCAGGATAACAAATAAAGTGACCAAATGAAACAGAATTTTAACGTCTTTGTTTCTATTTATGAAAAATGGGAGCACTTTCTAAGATCTTTTGAAGCACTCATAAAACTGATTTAAATTAGCATTATTTGAAGGTAAAATTAGTAAGAAATGTTATTCTGTTCTGTATCTTGCAGAAATATAGCCCTTTACTGCCCTGCTTGTCAGTGAAATATGTTCGATATATTTTTAGTTAAGTATATTAATGAGTGGTTTTATGTTTTTCCATTAAAATCCCCACTAAAAAAGGGGAAAATGAGTGCTTCTCCTGGCTGTTTTAAACAAGAGCTCTCTGGGCTTGTTCTTATTTAGGGTCCATGCCCTTGGGTTTATATGCTCAAAGATGACATGTGGGAACTGATTATACTTCTCTTCCCTGGAGGTCCATTGTGCAGAAGTGCACAGGGATCAGATATGGCATGCCTGCTCCAATTTGCAGTTCTTTTCTTTCTCAGTGACCACATTAAGACTGCTGAATTTTGTGTTGTTTTGGTCTTTAGTTAGTGCTATACTATGGTGCACCTTGCAACTGATTTGGGCATTTGATTTACTTTTATCACTTGTTTTATTCATGGGTGATATTAGAGTTTTACATGTTTATAGAGGCAGAAAAAGAGTAATGTAAATCTTTAGTTACGATTAATTTGGACTCAGTCCTTTTGTGAAAATGTTCAAGTATTTACAGAAGGATCACCAGGATGTTATTTGGGGAGAGCTGTGAGAATTGTCTTGATAATTACTGAGTGAAACTGCAAGGCTCAAATCCTTGCTTTTTTTTTTTTTTCTTTTTTTCTTTTTAGTATTAAGGATAAACAAAGGAAATCTTGTAAAATTTGGCAGTTGAGAATGACCAATTTTTTATAATTTGTTATATTCAGGAGACCTTTTATAGGCATTATTTGAAAGAAATCATGTGGTATTTGTCTTACACATGAACAAAATTAGATTTTCACTCTCTTATTGCTCTGGCTTTATCATTTTTGTTAGACTTTTCCATATTTTTTTGGAACAGGTATTTTTATTGTTCTAACAATTTTTGAATCTCTGATTATGAATGAAAATTAATTCCCTGATAAGTTGCTCTGAAATTTGACCTATTCTTATTTAATGTATTTTGGAACTCATTGGTTGAACTTGCCTGGTTGTGGTTTTTGTTTTTACAGTACCATCTATGATTCATAGAGGTATTGGATTATATTATTTCAGATGCATGGTACCACATCACACCAACCACCAAAGCACCCATAGTCCTCTACCAATAATCTGATGACCCCCTCCTCACTTTGCTCTCCAACCCTGGTAGCCTCAATTTTTTTCAGATTTCTGAGGTTTGTTACTGGTTTGGTTTTTCTGAGCTTTTATTTCTCTATATTTCTCAGATGAGTGACACCATCTGGTATTTATCTTTCTCTTTCTGACTTAACTTTGCTTAGCATAATTACTTCCAGGTCCATCTATGTTGTCACAAATGGCAAGAGTTGAGAATTTTTTTTTAATAGTGGAGTAATAGTCTGTTGTGTTTAATATACAATGTCTTTTTAATCCACTCATCTGCCCTCAGGTGTGTAGGTTGCTTCCATAACTTGGCAGTTGTGAATAATCCTGCAGTGAACACAAGATACATATTTCCCTTTAAATTACTGTTTTTGTATTCTTTGAGTAGAGTTACTGGAATGTATAATAGATCTATTTTTAATATTTTGAGAAACTTCCATACTGTTTTGTATCCCCACCAACATTGCATGAGTATTCTTTTTTTTCCTTCACATCCTCACCATGTTGTTCTTTTTTATGTGTTTTGGTGAAGAACTTAGGTGACTAAAAAACTGATTTATATAGACGATGGCTTTTATTTGCAAAGTATTCTGGTCTTAACACTGCATCACTTTATTTTGGGGGCCTTTTTTATGTAAAATGGAATAGGTGAGCTCGCTTTTCTAATATCTATTCCAGTTAATCTAGCATCTTAGAGGTTTTTAATTCTAAAGACCTGGTGTTCCAGAAAACAGAGTATTTTACTAATCATTACATATTATTTTGTCACTGTAGAAATTTTGAAAGTTGTGTTTTGTAATTACTGCATCGCCCATATTCACCCATATTCCTTTGTGTACTGCTGTTTAAAAAAATTGTTTTCAACTTATAGTTTTGTCTCTCATTTCTTCTCCATCTTCTAGCCAAAATGTTTTAGGTTTTGCCTGTAGAATGGGCTTCACACTTTCTTACGTCAATGTTTTTGCTTATACTGTTTTCTTTATACCTGTTCTCTTTCCCATCTGTCAGCTACTTTTGAGCCCCCATAACGTTTTGTTTATAATTATTTTGACTTTGTAAAATAGCTGTTTATATAACTGCTATGCTGCATATGAGAATATAAAATTCTTGCAGGCACATGTTTAATTGTCATCATTTTACTGTCCCTATTATTAATTCACAAAATACTTGTCATATAAATAGGGACTTAATTAATATTTGAAAAATTGAATTATAAGATGACTAATTGAAATTACAGATGCAGTCAATGCCTGTGAACAGTGAAAAATTAACAGGATAATAAGGAAATTAACTTACCCATTTTGAATTAAAGCAATATTTTAACTATCTACACTGCAGACATTTGTATTCCATGCCCATTAATTCTTATTCACCTAAACATTTAACACTTCTGTTTTCCCTTTGTACCCACTTAACTGCTTGCCTTCATTCATCATTTTAGTTTAGCACTGCCATATGCTTAAACTTTTAATAGTATCTAATTTTGTTAACACGCTCTTGCTTTGATTTATATACACATGTTCTAACTTTCATCTCCTTGTACTTGTTCGTAGACTTATCAAGCTTAATTTAATCTCTTAGTGCTTTTTGGTTCTCTCCTATTTATATATTTTTTTACTTGTTCTTTTACTTTGTGAGAAAGCATTTATTCTTTGTTTGTTAAAGGCATATGCCCTTTTGTTGCTCTCTCTCTGTGAAGTTTACATTGACAAGTGTCTTAGAATCAGTCTGCTATTGGGATTAATGGTAGAATTGCTAGTTATCAGGAATGAAATTGAGTTAGCTCTGTAGGGTTAGCACTCCTACATTTTTTTAATGGGAGACTGTCTTAAATGGCAATGCTAGTACCAACCCTTTGTTAATGGAGTTGATACTGATCACAAAAGATGTCAGATGCTAATTGACATTTTCACAGGTGAGTTGATACTTGAATTGTAGGATTTATCAAAGAATTTCAAAATCATCTTAATGATACCCCCCTCACCCTTCCATGATAAATGGATGGTTGACTTTGACTGGATAAAAGAACAAAGGGCAGTGAGACAATGAGAACAAAAACTGAAAAAGAGAGGAAAAGTAAAATATATATGTATCAAAAATTTCCCTATCTTTGTCACTTGGAGTCATGAACATTTATTGATTTGGGGGAACATTGGTTAGGAATGATGAGAAGATTTTGGGGAACATTGATTGAGAGATGAAAAGATAATGTGAGAAAGTGTCACAGAGGAATTTATATTGAAGTAAGCTTAAAACCAAGTTCTTTTTAGTTCTGTTTTTTATAGCATATCTCAAACTCTAACGAACTTACTGTATTGCCAGATATTTAAGGTACATATTATATTTGTATAATAGTAAAGGTTAGCCCATACATTCCTTAAGAAGATGTTTAAATAGATTTTCTCAAAAAGCATACAGCTAATGTAACACAGTCTCACTTAACATACATAAAAAAGAAAAATATGCACTGTTCCTTCCTTTCTATCAGAGATAGTAAGTAAATAGGAATTATCCTGAACTCTTTCCCTCGTAATTGTAGTGAAAGTGTTTGAGTAGAGAACAAAATTGCATGTAGACTTAAAATAATTTTCATTAATTTTGATTTTAGAAAATGTTAAGCCATTTATTTTATTTTAACAGGTTTCTTTCAGATGAAGGCATTGAAGCTTGCACAAGTTCTCCTGACAAAGTCAATATAAATGACATCATCCTGATTGCTCTCAATGTAGGTTATGTTTATTAACTTACAAAACATCTTTAATCTGGAAGCTATGGTCATGAAAAGTGTCTCATAGAATAAAATGGATTTTATGATAAGTAATATGGAGAACATTTTTCATTTTTATTGTCTATTTAAAGTTGTAGTGATTGTTGGATTTGGTAATTTCATCAGCCAACTACTAGAGATATATTTTTTTAACATCTTTTACATAGAATCCAATGAAAGAAGGGGGAAAAGCAATTAAAATTGCTTTTTCTAAACCCAGTGATCAATTATTGCATTTTATTTTGTTTACAGTAGCTATAAAATAGTACTAAAAACTGATCATTTCATTAAAACTAAATGCTATTTAATTTGTGCAGAAACACTAGCTAGGTTATTGTTTTTTGACACTTGTATTTATTACTTCAAAATATTGATATAAGTAACATGTATTGTGGAAGTCTGTAAATAACCAGAAAAACAAATAAGAAAAAGCTACTTATAATCAATGATAATGTTTTAAGAGTATGTATATATATATATATAAAAATATTAAATATATACATTTCTTTCCGACTTCTTCCCCTCTACCTATGGAGATTAGCTTTCTGATTTAAGAGATAAAAATAAAGATTGTTTGAAATATAGATGTGGGTAAATGAATATTCTTTTTTCAACCTGTGATTAATCCCTGTGGAAGTTTTTTTTTTTTCCTTTATAATTACAATCTATTAACAATCAAATTTATATAATACAATACATAATCAGTAGCATCTATAAGAGAATTACGTCTGATAAATGCATCATACCACTACAAAATAGGTTAATGTAAAGCAGAAATTGCAGCAATTGAATGAGCATTGAAATATATATTTATGTAAGTATGTGTAACTTTTTCTTTTCAAGTAACATGTGTATTTTTATAATTAAGCTTGGATTTAAAAGATAAAATTTGTTTTGAAATCTGTCCTTTTTTCAGCTTCTTTGCAGTTGAGTTAATAAGACTAGTAAGATATTTTTTTTGTTTCCTATAAGTACTTAAGTTCTTAATAAATAAGGCTATAAATTTTTCTGTAGTAAACATGTTAAAAATTATGTATGTTATCTATGACCAGAAGTGAAAATATTTCCTAGACACTCTTCTTTAATTTACACCTAAATGGTGAATTTTACTGTCAAAAATGTTATAAAGAACTCTTTGAAGATGATAGGAGAGATTTTATGACAGTCTTTGCTTTTCTCTATTTGTCTTATTTACATAAATAGTAATGAACTAACCTAAAACTTTGTTACTGTCATTTGGACTTGAGGCTTAGTTTTGCCTGGTATAGGTCCAGTTGGTGAGTTTTAGTTTAGAAGTGATACTTGTACTACATTTCAATATTTGGATATTTCAAATAGGACAATATTCTATTATTGTAGGTGTGCAAAGAAAACTGTTCTAGTTTTCTACTATGTGTATGAACATCATTTCATATTACAGTACTTTTAATCATCGTGTGTGTTCTGAAGTGTAACATGAATTGCTCCCTTATTACCTATGTGATTAAATGCACTCTAAATCTGTTTTATTTTTCTCTTAAGCTGGTGAAGAGTTACTGTTTACTATATTTTAGTGAATAACAAAATAATACAAATTTAGTTATTAATTTAATATATTAAATCACTAACATAAAAGTAATTTCTTAAATAATTAGGCCTTTTTCATGAGTGAGGTAATAATCCTCCTGTATTTTTTTTTTTTTAACCATTAAAGGTTTTTCATTTCCTGAAGAGGACACAATTGTTAAAAGTTAATGCTTTTTATGTAGACTGTGTGGTTTTGGTTTTATACCAGAAGTGGTATAACTTTGTGTTAATTTTTATGATTTCCTTTCTATGTTTTGCTGACTAATGCATCTTTATATAGCTAGTCATTTGTTCACCTACTACTTTTTCTATATTTGTTAAATGAAATTAATTTTTACTACAGTAAAGTCTTCTGACTCCTTGAGGTGGCAGCAGTATTGTTCAATAGATGTTTGTATGCTATAAATTTGTTTTATATTGAGTATCAGAGCATATAGGAAAGTGTGTCTTCACATCACTGCATATCAACATTATATAGAATTTAGTTGTTAAAAATGTGCCTTTTTTATGTATCAGAAGTAGTCATTTGGTTTTGAATTGTGGAATTTATTTTTTAGTAAGATTGTAGTTTATGTAAGATCAAGTTTTCAATTTTAATAGAGAATTTAGTAAGTTAAAAGATTACCCGAAAATATGACTAGAATTAAGGCCTTATGTTTTATTGTACAACTTAGTGGTGTATTTTAAACAATGTGTGTGTGGGGTATATTATTTGAAATGATTATATATATAGATCTCATAAACAGTCAAAAGGCATTTATTTAAATTTTGTTCCACAGACCTTAAGTATCTCATTTTTTGTTTGTGAGTGAGGTTATATTTACTTTTCTCTATAAATATATTTTAATAATATTATTTTTATTTTAGACAGACTTGAGAACAATTGGCAAGAAATTCCTCCCCAGTGACATCAATGGTGGAAAGGTAGACAAGGTAATGAAATGTGTTGATGTCCTAAGTTATACAAACCACAATAAATATGAACATCTATTAAATTACTGCAATTTTTTTTTTTTGTCAATAGAAACAGCAACTACAAAATATTTGGAGGTAAACAGGTCACAGAGTCATCATAGTGACTTTCTATATACGTGGATATACATGGAAAATGATCAAGATTTAAACTTTTAATCTTCTGGTGATTTTTCAACTTTAAAAAACTTTGTTTTAGGATTTATAACCATGACACACTTTCTCTAAATGCAAGACTTTTCAGATGTTAGAGCTCAGGACAAGAACTTTTTCATACATTTTAATTTTAGTTTCCTGTTCCTAAGTTTATTTATTGAACTTATTAATTTAAAAGTAGGAAATTGTGGGCCTCCCCGGTGGCGCAGTGGTTGAGTGCTGGGTTGCGAAGCTGCCCGCAGACTCTGCAGCGCTGGTTCAATTCCCAGCTGCTCCCCGGGCACCGGGAGAGGGTCCCACAAGGCGCACAGACCTCTCCTGCTGCCCTCTGCTCCCCTCAGCAGTGTACTTCGGTCCTTCTGCCTGCTCTGCTCCCTGCTCTGGCTCTGGTGAATTCTCTCACCCTCCCGCGCTTCTCATTGTACCCAGTGCTTATATAAATTTAAAAAAAAAAAAAATCTTAAAAAAAAAAACAACTTAAAAAAAAATAAAAGTAGGAAATTGTAAGAAATACTAGGATCAATTTGGCAAAGCTGTCCATTTGGTTATTGTTACCATTTTTGCATTACAGTTAAGTATTCATGTTACAGTTTTTTTTTTCAGTGATCTTTTTAAAGTATGAGGATGCAACTTTTAGATAACAACCATTCTTTTGTATTTTATTCATTTATATCCATTTTCTTCTTTTTCTTACAAATGCATATAAACTGTGCCAACCAAGAATTTTATATGCGGTCACTTTTGGACTATTAAGGAACATCATTATCTATAGTTTAAAGAAATACTTTCAATATGTATGTTTTGTATTTTAATAATGTATTCTTAATCAACACTGAGTTATTTTAAAGTTATTGTACCTCAGACATTTTAAATTTAGATGATTTTAAAAGCCTGGAACATAGTAACATTTTCCACATTTTCTAAATACTAATACATTTATGCAATGCATGATACTTACTGTAAAGAATGACAAGAGTCTCTAATCTACTGCAGGTTTTTAAGAAGCTACCCAGAGATAAAGGCTTTTCAGACTCCTTAGTAATTCATTTGAGTGTTTAACTCTATTCCATGTCTGCAAACTTTAACCTAAATTCTTATGCTGCACCTTGAAGTCTGAATGTCTTCTTTATCTTCCCTCAGGGGAAATGGAGAACATCTGCTTACTTCCCTTGTGAATAATTCTTTATATACTTGAAGACCTGGAAATGTCACTTGTACAGGTTTCTTTTGGCTGTAGCCATCTATCTTGGTTCCTTTATTTATTCTCAGTCTTAAGCTTTTCATTTACCTTCGTTGTTCTCAGAGTTCTATCCAGTTTCTCAATTTTTTTTTTTTTATTGTGGTGGTAGTTCTCAGACTTCATCGTACACAGGGATCATCCTAAGGCTTGGCTAAAAGATTCTGCCCTGCCCTAGCTTCTGATTTCATTGAATTGGGATAGAGCCTAAGAATTTTATTTTGAACTTGTTTCCGTGGTTTGTTAATTTACTGGTCTAAGTAGCATACTTAGAAAATAGCTAAATTACAGAACCTCAGATTAGGCACCAATCTTATGGGTCTAGAGCATGCAACAGTTCTTTACAGGAAAAATAACTAATATCAAAGCAGAGTCTATGTATCATTATACTGATTTATTTGATAAAATTTTGAAACTTTCTGGATTACTGGTTTTCCATTTTCTCTGTGAATATTTTTTTTTTTTTTTTTTTAAAGATTTTTTATTTATTTATACAAGCACTGGGTACAGTCAGAAGCGCAGGAGGGTGAGAGAATTCACCAGAGCCAGAGCGGGGAGCAGAGCAGGCAGAAGGGCCGAAGTACACTGCTGAGGGGAGCAGCGGGCGGCAGGAGAGGTCTGCGTGCCATGTGGGACCCTCCTCCGGTGACCGGGGAGCAGCCCGGGGATCGAACCGGCGCTGCAGAGGCTGCTGGGGCAGCTTCGCAACCCAGCGCTCAGCGCTTGCCGCCGCTGCGCCACAGGAGGCCCTTCTTTGTGAATATTTTTAGAACTTCTGAGAACCCACCTTTGCTTAACAGATCATTGAAATGGTACTGATGAGACTTTTTTCTGCTCCCTCCACCTCCTCAAAGACTTTTTTGCTTTAAAGTTTTGAATGTAACTAACAACAATAAAACAAACAACTGAAACTTTTGAATCTAGAATTTTCTCTGCCAAATTTTAACCATTCAAATATTCTTACTGGTATTAAGACTTGAGTTTATATTTAATAAGCATATACAAAATTAAGCCCTTTTCACATGAAACAATCCAATACCCCTTCTGCTCTTCAATTATATTTTTCTTTACTACTGCTAACATCAAATATAGTTCCCTTCACAGTATAGTGAAGATGTTTTGAAAGATAATTTTAATAAAAAATTTCGGAAGCTGACCTATAGGAATTGC
>NW_023604867.1:0-31371 GCF_014898055.3 Talpa occidentalis
CCCTCTGTCTCTGGTGAATTCTCTCACCCTCCAAACATCTGGCTGTATCCCAGTTCTTGTATAAATAAATAAACCTTTAAAAAAATTACCCATAGAAATATGAAAACTTTCTGTATAACAGGGGTGGCATTTGAAAGTAAGCAGGCTATAGAATGAGGCTACCAAGAAAGGGTGAGAGCAAAGTGAGGAGGGGCCACAATGAACTATGGCGGAGGACTTTGATGTCTTGGTAGTAGGTGTGGGTGGTTACATATGCCTGCAGGGTGTGGTCCTATATTTCTAAATTATATACAATGTTGTAAACCAACTATACTATGTCAATTAACAAAAATAAAGTAAGCAGAGAAAATATTAACTCCTCACTGAGTAATAAGCTATCTATACTGAAAGCAGAAAATAATACCCCTAACTCATATAACATGTTATAAATCAATTTCTGTTTAATTCCCAAAATTTAGAAGTAAATATGAACAAAAAAACAAAATAAGCAAAATTTAGAAGCACTACTATTTCATAGACAATACACATAGGTACAAACCCTGTAAGAACATATCAATAATTACACATTAAATTGAAAACTTCTGTATGACCAAAATATCATAATCAAAGTCAATGTATCAAGTATTTACTCGTATCATAAATATAACCAAAAATGCTGAGTTTAAAAAGCAAGCTGCAAAATAGAACATTTAGATATATCTTAAACACTGTAATTAATACTTTATGGACTCACACAGATTTTAAAGGTATAAGATTGTAGACATGAACTGACTTTAGCTACTGTCTTTGATCATGGGAAGATATGAATGGAATGAAGGGAGATTCAAAAGCATTTGCCTTATTTTATATCTTTAATACAGTATTTGCTTAAACTGTATGCTCGAAACAACTTCTAATATAAAAATTCAGTGTGCTGACTTGTCCCAGCAGTCCCTCCAGTCATTAGGTGTCTTCCTGTTTCCTTCAATTATGATATTGATTGTCTTCTGTCATTTTACATGTTAATCAGGTCTCTGCTCTTACAATGTCTGATCATTGTATTTCTTTCTCATAATCTATTATATACTAGTCCTTCAACTAATGCTGGAATATATACAAGTATTGAGGATGTTTTCCTGCCTACAGTCATTTGTATTACAAACCAGATCCAGCTGTGCTTTTCAATTGATAGTATTTATACAACTTTAGTGACTTAATGAAATTCTTGGCCTATGGTCTTGAATTTAAAGTCAGTGATTTAGTCTGTTTTTTTTTTTTTTTTTAAGATATTGCAAATATAAATGCTGTATGTAACATGCCTATTTTCTAACAATTTCTCCCAAATGGATTTCTCATACTTTTTTCCTATAAAATCATGCTCATTACCCCTTGAAGTACTGTACTAAAAGAATTTTACTCTGATTCATCCTGTTTTGTGTGTTTACCTTATTTAATAAAATTATTAGTTATATAATAAGGATTAGCACTGGTGTCAAAGTCCATAAGAAACACATGAATCTTGTTCTGAATAAAAAAATTTAATATGGTAATTTGCACAGGTGCACTTGCTTTCTATTAACAGGATTCTACTTTACTTTTAAAAGTACATATACTTAGCAAATAATTGCTGATTGACTTCATAAATCTAATTTACCTCATGTGTGCCATTCCTCATATGTCCTGGGAAGTAATGCAAAGAAGTAAATCTATTCAATCATGATTTATGTTCAACTTCAAACTTTCCCAAGACATCTGTCTACCAATTTTGTATGCTTGGAACAGGCTATAATATTAAAATTCAATATGCCGGTTTATTCCAGGTATGTCCCTGATCAATAATATATTTTCCTTAGATTCTCCCAATTTGCTTAGGATCTCTTATGTAACAGTATGAAATTTTTCTCTTAATGTTTTTCTCATTCTCATATGTGAATCACTGGGCTGCAAAACTCTCACTTTAAGACTTCATGTTGTAGAATAGATTTAAGTGGTCTACATGTATCTAAAATTCTTGCTCTCCTATGTGGAGATTTCTGGACCTGCTAAACATAGAGCTTCCACATGATCCAGCAATTCCACTCCTAGGTATTTACCCAAAGGACACAGAAACATCAATTCCAAAGAGCACCTGCACCCCTATGTTTATAGCAGCACTGTTTATAAGCTAAGCTTTGGAAACAACCCAAATGCCCAAAACTAGATGACTGGATCAAGAAGATGTGGTACATATACACCATTGAATATTACTCAGCGTTCAAAAAGATAAACACAAGCAATTTGCAGCAACATGGATGGCGCTGGAAGGGATCACGCTCAACGAAATAAGCCAGAAAGAAAAAGAAAAATACCGGATGGTCTCACTCATAGCAGCAATCTAGAAAACTTTAAAAAAGGGACCAGGAAAATGAATAACTATAAGAAACTGAAAATCAAAATCAACAAAAAACTATGAACCAGAGACACACTATGGGGGTGGGGGGCAGGGAGGGGAGGGATTGGGGTCAAAATAGGGGGTTGCAATTGTATGGGGAATATAAAAAATAAAATTTATTAAAAAAATAAAAAAATTCTTGCTCTCAAGATTTGTCTTTTACTTTTGTCTTAGAATATCGTCATCATTAAGATCTGTCCAGGCGCATGAAATTTGCCTCAACCTATCCTCTATGTGTTCTCCAGTTGGTACTTAGACAAAATGCTAACATTGCCTCAGGAAAAAAAATTGTCTTTGCTTCCCTGTTAAATTTGATTCATTATCTTCAAAGCCCATTTCATTTCACTATTGACTAATCATAAAAACAAAAAACACATGCTCAGCAGGGCCTAAATGTTTTCAAACTCATTGCACAAAGTAGGGGACGCAGAGAGAAGGTACAGCTCTGGGCGGCAGCTGCAGAGCCAGCATCTGGGCTCCCTGATAATCACCTCATGTGAATCACACCAGAGAAAGAACAGAATCACTGAATGCAGCAAGCCTCAGACACCTCCATCTGTTTTTCAGACGGCACTGTGTTTATCAGTGTTGCGATTTGCGACATCTGGCAGTTTTTCTTATACTCGGTGTATCTTTGAGAGGAGAAAAGGAAAAAGAGAGACAATAGGATAGGCCATTCCTGGCCCCTAGCTGGAAGATGTTTGTGATTAAACTGCTGTATGTTTAAAGTCTTCAAATCATGTCTATATTGCTGGCGGGCAAGCACTTGAAGGTGAAATGTTTACAAATAGGTAGATTTGTTGATTGCTCCTATAAATGTGCCAGGTGGCTGTTACTGTCATTTTTTCCCGAGGTTTTCCAGACACTAGTTTTTTTAAATACTGACATCTATAAATATGCTCACTTAGCTGACAGTTTGTCAAATAAATTAATGTAAATCTGAATGAAACTTTTGTGGAAAATCTCTGAAAATATCCCCATAATTTAGTAGGTGTCTACATAGTTTATGTAAATTTAAATAATTTTTCAGAAACTATTTTTAAAAATTATTCCTAGATTAATTTTTAACCATTTTGATGTTACAATGTGTTGGTGTTGATGAAAGAAACCAAACTGCCAATTTCTTTGACTTAAATAAATCAATTCCTTCAAAGTTTAAGTATAGCAAACAGAAAGTACAGTTATTAGAGAATAAGACAAACATTTAATTTAAATATCTTGTTAAGATAAAAACAGGGGCCTCCCTGGTGGTGGTGGTGCAAAGGGATAAGTCTTAGCACTATGAAACTATTTGTAGCCACTGCAGCATAAGTTCGATCCCAGCCAGAGAGCTAACCCACTTATGGTGCAGCAGACTTCTCTTGTCTCACCCACTGCTCCCCTCAGCAGTGTATTTCAGTAGATGTGTCTGTCTGTTCCCCACTCTGTCTCTGGGGAATCCTCTCACCCCCCGTACCTCTGACCTACACTCCAGCTCTTGTATGCATAAATAAATAAAATAAATCTTTTTTAAAAAAGATACAAACAGTCTTTCATGGACACCTCATGAATTAGGATTTAGGAGTACATCAGACTAAGCCTGTACTAGCTTACTTGTATACCCTTTGAGGTCTCTTCCTTTTGTTGAATTTCATACTATATTCTCAGGGGCATGAGAATGGGATATTATTTTGCATAGGAAATTGCCATGGCTATTTTTATACTATAAAACTGAAAGTGACATTGATAACACATGTGCTCCTGGTTTAGCAGAATAACCAGAGAAGGTCAACAACCAAGGAAACTAACAGTTCTCCTTTAAGTAAAGGAGAACTACTTTCAAAGCACATACCTTGATATTATCAGTTTTTTTTCAAACTATTTTCTACAATGCTTTTTTATTGAGGTACTTTAGATGGGAGTTCCATACCACGCTTATCTGACAAAGCATCCATGTTTTTAGCCTGGATTCTAGAATAAGAAAACATGTGGGTCAAAGTCAAGTATAAAAAAGAACTATGGCAACCAACCAAATTCAGTAAAACCTGACCAGGCTGAAGCACACTCTGAGCATTCCTGTAACATGAGTGAGAACTAGATGGTGTTGTGACCTAATGAGATTTTAGTATTGGCTTTTGCTGGAGAAAACAATGAATGATATACTTCTATAAAAATATTCAATGGCTCTTGCTTAGTGAATTAGTAAGGATCATTGAAAACAATAATAAATTCTTATATACATGTCTTTTAAATCATTATAAGCAGAGTATAACTCACATTTGCAAGTGATTTTCATAATTTCATTTTATGTTGTGTGATAGTTTATAATGTGGTGCTCTTTTGTGCTCATCAGAAATTATTTTATCTCACTAATGAAGTGCAAAAGTGATGGATATATATGTTGCTATGAGAGTAAAAGGCTCCTTAAGCTGCACAAAATTAATACATTACCTTGACAACTTTGTTCTTTATTAGAAATGAATCATCCTTGAATCAGAATCTCTTTGCTTTGGAAGTTAGTATTTCAATCTTAATATTAATTTAACTTTGTAGAAATGTGACTAGGAACTGAATAGCACAGAAAATAATGAGAAACAAATTAATACAGAAAAGATTTATAATTTATACTGAGCTACACTGTGTCAAACGTGTTCAACTTAATAAGGATTAATGTGAAATCAAGAAATAGGTAATCAATATAGATAGGTCATCCTATAAATATAAAAGTATATGGAAAAATAAAATTTAGAAGAGGAAATTATAAATTCCAGAGATTTTTCATATAGTTTATTTGAAGTCATAATTTGTGATGAGAATAAAGTACACAAGTTAGGGGTCCCAAAAGTAACCTGAAAAACAATGGTCTTGACTTTGTATGCTCAGCACACAATCCTACTTTTTATGTTAAGAGAATCCTAATTTTGGGAACTATCCTCTCCCCTTTCACTTCAAATAGCTGTGTGCTATAATGTCATTTCTCTTTTAGATTTGGCAGCATAAGCCCTGAAAGTCAGTCTCGCATACCCCTGATCACAAGGATTTCTTCAGGATTGATATCTGATCCAGGAGAGAACAATCAGAGCAGACAGGCAACTTTCTCTAGCTATTAGAGTTCTGAGAGGATTGGAGTAAGACTTGAGCGCTGGCATTCATCTGGTCACTCAGCCAGCCTGAGAACTCTATCAATACAAAGGAAAGCAAAACTAAGAAATGAACAGGGCAAGACCAAGTTCTCATAATGTAGTATGATGAACATAAGAGTTCAAGTTTCCTTTTGAAGTAGACTTTTTGTATTTTAATTTGACTCATTTTATTCTTGGCCAGTGTGTCCTGGGAGTGGGTAGAAAGATACATATGCTTTATTAATCTATCAGTCTTCTTTTTCTTAAACTGCAAACTGCAAACACTGGGACAGTCATTTCTACCATGACATTGTGATAAAACCTAAAAGACCCAGTTGTAGCTTTATAACACTCATGATACTGTTCCATGATGTAAGAAGGAAAAGTGAAAATGATAGTATATAGGAATACCCTTGAATTAACGCTATTGTATTAGAAATTCTTCCACAAATAAACATTTTAACTTCTCTTAGTAATAAATTATTTTCAACTTGTTACATATCACTAAATACCTGGGCACTAGAGAATGGTGTCTTTGAGAACCATTGTTCTAGAGAATTGATTTTCCATCATTCATAGTTGGCTCTCAGTGCTTCACAAAGTGCCTCCCATGTAAAAGACGTTAAGTATATTTATTAGGAGATGCAAGTCACCGAAAACTAAACTCAAATAAACGTAAGCAAAAAGGGAAACTTTGTTTCTGTAACTGAAAAGTTTAGGAATAGCGCTAGCTTCAGGCAAAACTCAATCTGGCCACTCAAATGACATCATCTTATTTACCCTTTTGTTTGTGAGGTGTCAGTGCAGACAGAAGGTTCTCATTTCCCATCTTGTGTCTCCTACTTATTACTAAATAATAATAAAGTAGAAAAATGGGAAATATGCAAAAATTGTTCATGTGCCTACCACAGGGGAAAGAGTGGGCTGGTGATAATGACTAAATAGAATTTCCATGGATAATGAGAGTGTAGGTTTCATAATGCACGATACAAAGAACAAAGATATTGTCCTGACATTGAAATGAACAACAAAATGCATATGTATTTTATCCTAAACTCATAAAGTTAATTATTTTGGATGCATAAAATAAGTGGAGTTTTGAAAAAGAAATTGTCATCATTAATGATAATTCTGCATAAAGAATTTAAACATCAAAGAAAGCAAAAATATTAGAAGGTACTGAGCTATGCATTTGCTATGAATTTAAAAAATGTCAAAACTAGGGGCCTCCCTGGTGGCACAATGGGTTAAGCACCGTACTATGAAGCAGTCTGAAGCCTTTGCAGCACGAGTTTGATCCCCGGCCCACCAGGGAAAAACCCACATGGCTCAGCAGACCTCTCCTGTTCTCCTGTCTCCCCTGCTGTGCCCCTCAACAGGGTATTTCAGTCAGTCTGCCTGTTCTGTTCTCCACTCTGTCTCTGATATTGAGAGTTTTGGAGAAAAATATTAAAGAAAATTTTAATTCCTATAAAGAATTTATAATTCATGATTTACATATCAAAGTCATAATTTTTAACATTACAGATTTAGTCAAGACTGACTCAAGTCATTTACCAAACAATTAAGAGTAGTTTTGAGAGATCACTTTATTTGATCTCCAATATTAATAAATTTGAATAAGTTCCTTATTCTTCATAAAATATATTAAAAATGGAAGAGAAAAAATTTGCAGTCAGACTAAATCAATATAGTACTACAAGTGCAGATCAGTCTTGTCCATAACAGTGGCATATGTCCTTCTCTAACAGTTTCTCAATGAACTTTAGGTATTTTATTAGCATTCAAGTTTCAGATATAGATAGATGCTTATCAAAAATTTGGTTTCAGTTGAAGGAATCTAATCTTCAAGATCATATTTATAAGATTTATCTTTATAACACATTTATAGTATAATTTTTTCTATAAATATGTTAACCTAAATTTGTTGTATATTTTATTCTTTCTTCAAGGAAAGCTTTTATTGTAAATGGTATGTATACATATATCATACATGAGCAGTTACTAGTATACATCAAGCAATTGTCAGTGTAAATCAGATCAAAGGCAAATCTACCACCTTTATTAGCACTTATTATTAAATCTATGTCAATGATAAAACCAAACTTGTTCTTTACACTATCAATTTTTTTCTAATCTTAAAATCTCATACATGAAAATATCTTACCTAAATTTCTTTGTTACAATTGATTGATTACTTGCTTATACCAGAGTTATAATAAAAATTTTAAAGAGGAGAAATACTTTAATGACTTCATTCTTTAAAATGTGCTAACATCATCCTTAATTCCTGACAAACTGTCACATGCTGGCCATTGGATCCAGGAAACTCAGATGCCCTTGTTTCTCTGTTCAAGTTAGGCGTTTTCATTATTTTTGAATTTCACTGCATGCATGAACTTCTACGTCTTCAAAAACACAATCTGGTTGTTTTGCACTACTTAAGTAGCTCACTCCCAGCTCTCTTATTAGCACACACTGACCCTTAGGGATAGGTGAGAACACTTTTAGTTTCTTCTCACCTGACACTTTACCTCTCCCTTCCTTTGCCCCAACCCTATGTCACTGCTCTTTATACTTAAATCTTAAATTTCCAAAATTCTGAAATTTCTAAAAATTGTCATAGAGTAGCCAATACTTGTTAACCTGTTCTCAAATTTTGTATACACATTCTTAATTTTCCAATTACCAAAGTAAAAGTCTTAATTCCTTTTACTAGTAGTTACAAGTAATAATGTTGCTTTCTTTAATAATTCGTTCAGCAGAAATTAATTTTCTTCCCCCTTTTTTCATACAGTTTTCCAAGTCTCTATTTTCTATCTTCTGAATCCTTCATATGCTTTATAGTCATTTTAAAATTTGATTCAGGATGAATTTCTGAGTCAAATGGCAAAATAACACTAAGTGTCAACTGACTATTTAATAATTCATGGAGTTCATGGGATTTTAACCAGCTAGCCATTTAGGAAACACAAATGTAAGTCCTTCTTAGCATCTTCCTTAGCTAGGACAGCTGTATGTTCAAATCTAAGCCTTTTGTAAGGAATGTGAAAATTCTGAGCTAGATGGGAATATTTGAATATTAGTGACATTCTTGAGAGTATGAGACTAAATCTGAAATGTGACAATATTTGAAATCTCAGCATTATTTTACTGTTCTATTATTATAAGACTTGTAATATAACGGGAAATATATGTCAGCCACAAAATTCCTGTTACAGCAAGGGATTGTGTCTTCCTACTTTCTTTTTGACCTGCGGGATGATTCAGGAGTTCCAGAACTGTTTGGGCCAAGCCCAGCTAGCAGTTCGAAAAACACCAAGTATGCTAAGAGTTTGGGTTGCAGTATATGTCTTAAAAGTATATATCTAGTTACTTAATTTATCTTTTTTATTTAAAAAAAGAGATATATTTATGCCTACAAGAGCTGGAATACATCCCAGAGGTGCAGGGGGTGAGAGGACTCACCAAAGAGAGAGTGGGGAACAGAACAGGTGGACTGATTGAAATACACTGCTGAGGGGAGCAGCGGGCGAAACAGGAGAGGTCTACTGTGCCATGTCATGTGGGTTGCTCCCTGGCTGGCTGGCGATTGAACTTGTGCTGCCGAGGCTGTGGATTGCTTCATAGTGCTGTGCTTAACCCTTGCGCTACCAGGGAGGCCCTCTAGTTATTTAATTTATCTTGAGGAGAAAAACTGATTTATTCCAAGTTAATTAAAAGTATGTAGAGGTGAGGAAGAAATTATTGTTAATATAGAAACAGGCACAACAGTGCTGATACAATTCACAGAGAAATAGACTTTCTGCTGTCATTCACCCAGGAGGTGCACACATTTTCCTTTCTTAATCACTTTTAAGAGAAGACACTTTCCCAATTTGATTGATAAGGATGCCAAATACTGATAGAACTATGATTTTAAGTTGGTAGGACTATTGTGACAAAAGGGCTGCTATTTATTGTTTATTCCTCATCCAGGGAATGAGCAGGCCCAGATAAGGCCATCAGCAAGGAACATGAACCATGACCCTCCTCGATTATTTAACTTATGCCTCTCTTACAGGAAGGTCATTTTTCAAGAAATTTTTATGCATATTTGTCATCTATCTCTTTTCTCACCTTCCACAACTAAGTTTAGGGATGATGAGTTCAAGATTTAAACTTAAATAAAGTAGTAAATTAGAAATCCTTACCTGATCCCTTTTCATGAGTCACCTACACCCCCACCCTTGATTTTATGGTAGAAAAGTGCATGGAAATTTCCAACACTTGAATAGCTTTTTAATGTGGTGCTTTTATTTCTATTCAATAGCTCTTCCTTGTAAATATCTTCTTAGATTCTTACACTGGAATGTGGGGGCTGGAGAAGAGGTAGGTAGATGGTTAAAGGTGATTGTCAGAATAATATTCAGGTGCTCCTCAGTTTGGGGCTAAAAGGCATTTTTTATCATCAAAAACATCACCTGTAATTGCTTACATTGAACAGCTAGTGATGGGGAATGACAAGAAGTCAAGGATTCTGTGAGAACAAGAGGTACTATAACACAAATGAAGCAATAGAATCCCCTTTCGTATGCTCCAGAACCATGGAGAGAAAAATGAGACATGAAATAATTATGAAAAATGTGGGGACTAACCCATCTTGAAACAATTATTCTCTAGAAGATAAAACCACAAATTACATTGTTGTTAAATATATTTCAATGAAATGTAAACATATTGTTAAATATCCCTAAAATGTGATTAATTTTAGTGATAATAACCAAGTTAGTTAAGATTATTAACTGTACTTTAAATTGAAATAGGCTAAATAGCAATGTGTCATGAGTTCTTGTAGCTTTAATCTTCTGGAATGTATTTAAAATTGAATCTTGAGCACTAAAATATCTTTCTGTCATCAAATCATACTTGAGTTGTATGTAGACTACTGTTTTGCTCATACAAGAATGTGGATATAATTGCAACCCTGATTTTGAACCCAATGCAATTGTATGGGGAATATAAAAATAAAAAACAAACAAACAAACAAACAAAAAATCAACAGCCAGCCATAGACCAGAGACATTCTATAGGAGAGGAGGTGGAAGAAGGATCAGGACAGGGGTGGGAAGAACACAAGGGACTATGGTGATGGGTGAATTGGTGGTGGAAATTTCATAGGAAATCATACATTGTACCAAAATGAAGGATGATGTAATATATATATATATATATATATATATATATATATATATATACAAAAACAAAAGAATGTGGATCTATGTATCATAGGAGGGTTTTTAATAAAAGTAGACAAAAAGTCTGATATGTCCATTGAGAAGCTATCTTCACCTCACATTTTTTTTTTAAGATTTATTTAGTTATGCATACAAGAACTGGGGGGTAGGCCAGAGGTATGGGGGGTGAGAGAATTCACCAGAGACAGAGTGGGGAACAGAACAGGCAGATTGACTGAAATACAATGCTGAGGGGAGCAGTGGGTGAGTCAGGAAAGGTCTGCTGCACCATGTGGATAGCTCCCTGGCTAGGGATCGAACTTGTGCTGCAGTGACTGCAGATAGCTTCATATGTCGTGTCTTAACCCCTTGCGCCACCAGGGAGGCCCCACCTCACATTTCTCTCTACTCATAGAATGCTCATTTTTTATATTAAAAAAAACACCATTTTGGATATTGCAAATTTGCTTATTTTATGAGTAAATGTAATATCACTTTTACCCAAAACCAGGAACTGTTTATTATCAGAGAACATTGATAACAGATTCTTGAAAGGGAATGAAAATGAAAGAAAAGGTAACTTTAAAACGTCAGCAGTATGAAAGATACAACCTAATCTCAAATTTCAAGGTTTTAAGTTTGAATGTAATGAGTTTGTCAAAACTGAAACAAAACACAGTTGAACAGGTGACAGCCATTGCTTATTTTCACTTATCTTGATCATATGGTGCCTCATAATTTATGCCAGTATGCTGTGAGGAGGTGTTCTGGTATAACATATGCTCACCAGGTTGCTCGGTATATATTTTATGCTTTTTAAAGTCCTACAATAATCCTGTCAGTAAGGAAATAATATAAACTGTCTCAGATTTGTTGAAATAGTAAATGTCAACATAGAAACTGCTAATGTAGCTTGACCACTTACTATGCATCAAGGAAATTCATATTGATTCTCCATCTTATTCTCATTTCATTCCTATCATTTACTTTCATTTTACGTAAAACACCTGAGGTTTTACACTATTTTGTAATAGCCAAATGGCCCTACTGGGCCACACTTGTAGTAAGTGCACGATCCAGGATGTTTTCCTGGTTTCAAAGACTGTACTTAGTCTTCATGGGTGCCACTCCCTGACCACGTCTGCTTGTCACAAAATGTTTTCCTAATAATTGGAATCCAAAGCAGGTCTTAACACCATTGCCTCAATTTTTGCTACATTTCTTTCTGTTGACATCCAAAGGGAAGAAATGGGTATGTAGAGGTGAGGAAAGGCTTGAAATAGAATTTATTTCTTCAGTATTTTGACATTGTAACTTTCCTTTGACATTGTAACTTTCCATTGTAAAATAACTTTACTTATCTACAGAGAGCACTGCCTCCTAGCAGTATTACTTCCTTTAATACTAGCTCCCTTAATAATTCAGCTATGTCTGTTTCTGAATTTATTTATATTTCTTCATAATAAACACATTAAAAGACTCTATCTCTGATCAAATGAATTCTAAGTTTGGCACTCTTTTCATTGACTAAAAAACAGTGGAGGATTTTAGTACCACATACTCAATTATTTCTGGATTCCTCTCAAAATCCACAACAAAAGAATGAGTATTGATTGCTCTTCACTTTATCTCTTTTAAATTACAGCTTTATCTTACACATGGAAGCTTGCCAGATGAGGCTGTTACCAGCATTTAGCATCAAAATCTGTTTGCAACCAATTTGAGTTTCCAATCCAGCAAAGTCTTTTGCAGAATATATAAGTCTTAGGAATTATTCTGATAGTTAAGTCTATGATTTCTTTATGCACCTATCACCTAACTTAAACTTAGCTTTTTTTATTACTATTTTTAAAAAAGTGCTTTTATAAACAAAGAGAGATAAGCTTTAGAACTATTTACTATTTATTAAACTGCATACTGTCAGTTATCTATATAGAATCTTATATGTCTGGATAAAAACATAAAGGAAAATGAATTTATTATGATTTTGAATATTTAAATTCTTAGCTTTGAATCTAAGTTCTTGGTGACATGTCATTGCAAATTTAGAAGGTATTTTGTGATTGGTAGTATGTTCTTTCTGAAAGGAAAATGTGTCCTTTATACTAAGTCTCAAAGTAAATGTGATTCTAGTTAAATTTCACATTACAAATTTTGATTTGTTCCTAAAGATAGATAAAGTCATTTCTTTTTGTTTTTTTTTTTAAAGATTTATTTACACAAGCACTGGGTACAGTCAGAAGCGCGGGAGGGTGAGAGAATTCCCCAGAGCCAGAGCGGGGAGCAGAGCAGGCAGAAAGACCTAAGTACACTGCTGAGGGGAGCAGCGGGCGGCAGGAGAGGTCTGCGCGCCATGTGGGACCCTCGCCCGGCTGCCGGGGATGGAACCAGCGCTGCAGAGGCTGCGGGCAGCTTCGCAACCCAGCCCTCAACCGCTGCTCCACCGGGGAGGACCCCCGCATTCATTTTTCAATAATAAAAGAAAACCAAACATAGACTCTCTTGAGTGGGTTTTGCAGATTAAGTTCAAAGGGAATGTGAGCGTCCATGTACATTTTACATATTTAATCTGCCTTATTTTATTTCCCCTTAATTAACACCTTAATATCATATCATGACAAAATCACTTGATCTATATTCAAAACTTTTTCTTGAATATACAACCTCAGAAAATGTCTTTAAAAAATATACTTGAATAGTATAAAAATTTCTGGGGAAATATGTATTTTCTACTACAATTTTGGAAATGATGTTATATACTCTTAGGTAAGAAACTTGAATTAAGAACATAAATTACTGAACTCATTAGGTTACTATTTTAGCATCATTCATCATTGGTGATCTTTTATCTGGGGTGAAGTTCTGTTTAATCCTATTTTATAAACAGGAAAATAAAATACTCAATTTTAGATATCTACTTCTGTAAGGATAGTATAAGCAACATGAAATTTTTATATTTTCCATTTTTATGATCTGTATTTCTCGTAAGAACTTAAAATTCCATTCACTTTTCCTTTTATTCAATGGGTTCACATATTAACAATAAAGATACTTTAAAATTTCTTCATACTTACTATATATCAAAGTGCTGTTTTTATCAAGCATTTCAACATGAATATATGAGAAAATAAATGGAAATTCACTAATAGCAATCTAAAATAGCCCCATTATCTGTGGATAGTAAATGTTTTATTTTGCTTTCACTTTAAAACAGATGCTAGAAAATTCAGTCTGATATCTGTTTTGAAATATGCTCATAGGCTGTTTTACATTTTTAAACCATATGGCTTTGTCTGCAAATCTAGTTAATTTGAGTAAAAAATATGCACTATCAACAGCACAGTTTTGATGCACTCACATTTAAGGCTCTAAGAATATATACTCTATGTGTTATAGACTTATTTATAAATCTTCTGATTGGTGATAACTTAGTAGATTAAAAAAACCTACAACTGAAAGGAACATTTTTTAGAACTCATTGTTTGATTTCACAGAATATAATACATAGAGTAATATGAGTAAAATCGAAAATAAAGAGGGCAAGAAAACAAAGGTTAAAATAACCCACATATTTAGAAATTAAAAATGTTATTTACAGGGCCTCCCTGTTGGCACAGGGGTGAAAGACAGCGCTATCAAGCTGTCACCAGCCACTGCAGCACACGTTCGATCCCCCTGCTGGCCAGGGAGCAACCCATATGGCATAGCAGACCTTTCCTATCTCGCCCACTGCTCCCCTCAGCAGTATATTTCAGTTAGTCTGCCTGTTCTGTTCCCCACTGTGTCTGTGGTGAATCCTCTCGCTACCCCAGCCCTGTACCTCTGGCATGTACCCCAGTTCTTGTATGCATAAATAAATAAATCTTTAAAAAAATAAAAAATAAAAATGTTATTTACAAGAAATTCAGGAGTCAAAAAGAAGTTAGTAGAATTAGGACATACTTAAAACTGAATAAGAATGAGGCTATGATATAGCAAAACCTCCGGGATGAATTCAAATAATAGTTGGGAGGAATATTTATAAACCTAAATATAATCATTTAAAATAAAAATTTTTGAAATTCTGAAAAGTAATGACTTGATTATTGAGCATATACATTTAAGAAAGATAAGCAGAAAAAGCAGATAAAAGTAGAATTAAATAATAATGAAGAAAAAATGAATAAAATAAAAAAATAGCAGATAACTGAAAAAAAATTGATCAAATAGATTTCTGGCCAATTTAACAAACATATCAGAAATAAACAGATTAAGAAAAGTACATATAATAATAACTTGTATTTCACATGTATTAATCTTAGTAAATTGGCACAAAACTAACAGAGAGTACTACTATTCCCAATTTATAAATCCCCAAGATCACACAATGAGCCAGTTATTAAATTCCATTGCATGTGTATAGTGTGGTTTTGCTTAAACAGTATGTTATACTTCGTTATTAAATAAACAGAATTTACTTCCAGGCACTATTATATGACAATAGCATGAAACAATGCATGCCACTGAATTTGAAATGTTGAGTAAAGTGAACTCTTTTGTTGGTGGACATTTCTTGTCTAATCCTGATGTTCATGAAAAGTTTTGCTAAATGCTTTTGATTTTTTCTTTTCTCTTCATTCACTTTCTTCAGGCAAGGAGTGATGATTTCATTGATAAATTTGGGCAGAATAAATAGTACATTATCAGCTCAGCTCTATCTGACACTTTAGGGAGCTCAGGGTGTCCCAAGAGAGATTGTGTCCCCCCTTCTCTTGACAGTGTGGGACCCTTGGGATCTGCCCTCTGTGCTTAGCAGGGTCAGCCTAAGTAGATACACTGACCTCATTCTGGATTTCAATATTACAGAACACATTGTTGATTCACTCATCAGCCTTGGTTTCTTTATCAGCAATAAAGTTGATCATTTGCTTTCCATCTCTCATTATCTTTTGCTTAATCTTTTAATTTTCAAAGGTCATAAAAAGGTGGGAAGGAAGGCGCATTGTTACATATTGTCCTCCTCAAATATCAATACCTGGTGCTTGGAAGATAGCAGGAAGTGGGGTTTTGCACAGGAAAGATATCATGTAGAGATGAGGTTTGTGGTAGCCAGGACATGGGCTTTAAGCCTTAGGAATACTGTTCTACCATCTTTTGACCTTGGAAGTTTGCTGCTTCCTATGTTGTAGTATAACTGCTTTATCACGTGTTGTGGTAGATTTATAGAGCCTTATGTCTTTTTTTTTAAAGATTTATTTTTTATTTATACAATAGCTGGGGTACAGGCCAGAGATGCGGGAGGGTAAGAGAATTCACCAGAGACTGAGTGGGGAGTAGAACAGGCAGACAAACCAAAAGCACTGCTGAAGGGAGCAGCGGACGAGTCAGGAGAGGTTCGCTGTGCCATTTGGGTTGCTCCCTGGCTGGCCAGGGGATCGAACTCGTGCTGCAGAGGCTTCCGACAGCCCCATAGGTTGCGTCTTAACCCCTTGCGCCACTAGGGAGGCCCCTGAATTTTTGTTTTTTAATTGTAAAAGCTGTGAATACTTCATAAATCTAAACTATAGCTTTATTCATAAAAGCAGGCTATATGTTATTAACCAGAAATAAAAGGAATGAGACTTCTCATAGGGAAGAAAGTACATAATTTATTGGCACAATTATAGCACTACAAACTATAGTTAAAGAAACAAGAAGGCTTGTGCACGAAAAGTTTCATCTAGAATCAGATTTACCAGGAAATAAAGAAAAAACTGGAGCGGGTTTGAAAAACATGATTTCCATAAGAGCAGAGGAAGCAGAAGAATGAAAACAACAAAAAAGGTAGATTAATTAGACTGGAGTAAATAAGATTTCTGATAAGACAAAATTGGGAAAATAAAATCTTGAAGGACGAGATAAACTGACATAAAAAATAAAATGATAGCTACCCAGGTTTAAATTTGCTAAATGAATTTTCAGGAGAGTGGTGGTGATTTAGTGGCAATTAATTCAGAAATCAGCTTGATGAGCAGTGAAATCTGAGAGAAAGAGGAACACACACAATGTAGAAACTATCACTTAAAAACTAGAATGGATAAATGATACTGCTATCTAAAATTTTGAACATATATAAGTTGAAGAAGATCAAGAAGAAAATACTTGAAAAATTACTAGATGTGTTTCTAAGTGCTAAAAACTACTGCTATTATTTGAGGTTATACTCAAGAAAGCTATGTTCTTTGGTTTTTGAAAAAAGCTCTAGCAAAAATTGAATTACATTAAACTGGGGTATAATAATAAAGTCAGATCACATTGGGTAAGATGTTAGTTTGACAAGAACACAATTATTTAGTGTATTTACTCATTATTCAATTAAGAAATGTGTAGATGGATAATATTTGTTTGAACAGTGGATGCTTTTGCCTCCCTATGAACTTAATGATTTTATCTCACTTTCAGAGAACCAATAAAACAAAATCTATTTGTCTTTGAGAGTAAATATTAAAGTAAGACAGGAAATGGGGAAAATGGAAATAACTCATAACCAGCAAACGGTAAATGTCTATCAGTTTGAGATAAAGAAACATTTAAGAAGCGGATTGAAATGTAAGAAAGTCAACTAACACTTTCACTGGAGGCATATCTTAATATTACAGCAGATAATATAGAAGAGATGCAAAGCCGGGGGTATTTGAAAGCTCAGGAAAGTAGAATAGCAGACACTTTTATTTCAGGAATTTGCTCCAAGTGACTATCCTACTGAAACATGTGGGAATGGGAGAAAAACAATTAATAGTTATACACATGTATATTTTCTAGTAGACATATGTGGATAAATATACAAAGAAATATTTGTCTCTACATATCCTAGAGAGATTATAATATATGTGCAAAATATATTTGAAAGACATCCTAAGAAGCCCTATGTAATAGTAAAAATAAGAAATAATTTTCACAAAAAGCGAAATATATAAATTTTAAGATACACAGCCAGTATTATAAAAAGGAATTTGTTAAATAATCAAAATGGATGTCACAACACTGTAATTTTTCACTACAAAAAGCTTGTTGCTGAATGCATAAAGTGAGGAATTATTTGGAGGATGCAAAAAAAATTCAAAGAAATGCCACTTTTGTAAATCATTACATAATAACTGTAAGTCATTATTAAGAAAATAGACTCATTAAATTTACTAAAGAACATTGGGAAAAGGTAGCACAATAATCAAGACATGGATGAATCTTAAATGTGCATTGCTAATTGAATGAAGTTATTTCAAAAAGCAACATACTTTTTGATTATTTTTATATGACTTTCTGGATAACACAAAATTATAAAATACTCTAATGATCAGCAATTGCTAGTGAGTTGGGACAGAAGCAAGGGGTGAATAGGTGAAAGATGGAATTTTCAGGGCAATGCGATGATTCTGTATATATGGTAATAATGGACATAGGCCATTATCCTTTTGTCAAATCCATTATTCTTTTGCCATCAAACTTTACAGCATAGAGAATTAATTGTAATGATTGCAAGTTATAAAAGAAAGCATTTAAGAGTTTGGGGATTCCAGGAAGGAACACACATGGTGAACAATAGTCTAACTATATTATACTTGTGTTAAATAACCTCAAAAAAGGGAAAGTGAGGAAAAGTGCCAGTGCCAATCTAAGTAACTTTGGAAATGAGTGGTCCTAAGACTGAACACAAAACAAACTATGTGTAAACACCACACTCATGTTAAGTTGTTTTACATTGAAGTATGGGTTAATAATCCTTATACTGCTTTCTAAGTGTACTGGAATTGAAAAAGTATGTAAATGGTAGTGGATATTGCCAGAGTTCTCCCTGTTGGAGTGGAAGGATAAGAAAGGAGATCCATCTGGTAATGGATTAGTGTGAGTTATAGCAGTATGAACTTATGTTCAGTTTAATATAATTATAGATGCTTACATACTGATATGTGTATATATACTTATTAGTATTCATACTTTCTTTTTCTGCTCTGTCAGCTGAGAGGGTCTAGGGAGATATGATAATTAAGTGTCAAGTAGTAGCCTGGATAGGACCATGGAATAGAAAAGGGACACTTGGCAAAAATTAAGGAAAACAAAATAAACTATAGATTTAAGTCCATACTATATGCCAATATTGATTAATTATAACAAATGCACCCTACAAATGCAAGACATTGATGGAGAAAACTGAGTATAGGACATGGGATAACTATGTTACCTTAATATTTTGTGGACATGTAAAACTTCTGAAAAGAAAAGTCTATAATAATAATTATGGGGGTGAGTTGAAAGAACACAGGAAGTCAACATAAAAGGCTCAAATTTGGAATAATTTGGAGACCAATAATGAACACAATGCATTATAATACAAAATAAATTGACTATGAGCATATACTTATGTAAGTGAATAATTGAATAAATGAAGACAAGGGGAAGGAGGGACAGTTCTTCCTTACAATAAAATTCTAACTTAGAGGGAATGATAGAAACAGAACATTATCATTGGACAATTATTGTAGTAGCAATTTTTGCAAGCAAGAAGCATTCATAGATGATGAAATTTAAGGAGCACGACATTTGTGTAATCTTAGTTTATCTCCCCTCAATGTGATGGTATAGAAATCTTGCACACATCATCTTAATCAAATCATCAAAGCTTACCTTGCCAGTATTAAGACACAATGATATAATCTCCTCCTAGTATCTTGCTCTGAGTCACAATATTAGTTTTGTGCTATTCTTGCCAAAATTCATAACCATAATCTAATTATGTTAATAAATCAGATAAACACCAATTTAGGGATATTCTATAAAATAGCACATCAGTACTTTCCAAAATTTTCAAAGTCTTGAAAGGCAAAGAATGACATTATTTTTGTAATGAATGAAGCAGGATTGATTAAAAATATGCCATATTCACTGAGACTATGTTATTGAGTTATGGTAAGCTGTTCAGACAATGAGCAATTTTTAAACCATTTAAATATCTTTATCACTCACTTTATAATGTGGTAATAATAGTACCTTATGTTGTAACAAGTCAATGAAATTATCCATGGAAAGTGTATAACACTGTGTTGACATGAATTATGCATTCAACAACTGTTGAATTCTTTAATATTATTTTTTGTTAGGTTTTTTTTATTACTGGTCATTCAATTAGTCACACAATTATTTCCTACACTATTATGTTTGTCAACTTAATTTGAATGTTGAAAATGTACACTATAATATGAAGTGATAAATGGCAGAGATCAATATTTCAACTTTTCATCTTTCAAATGTTTATTTTTCAGAAGTAACGCTGTTATGTTTTGAACCATACTTTGTAAAATGAGGGTATTCATTACTAACAGTCACAATATATAAATAAAAAATTATGCTATTGTGATATAAATGTACTCTGGTATAATAGAGTTCATTGTTAAAGAAAATAAACATCTTGGCAAACCTAAGCTCAATCAATTCACATTGCTTTATTTTATTATTTTTCCTGTATCTAAGTCAATTCATTCTTTTTTAGAGACATTCATGCTTTATTGGTTCTGATAAATGAGACAGATTATTCTGACAGACTTGAATGTTATCACTTGATATTTCTATTATTATATAAATACAGTTCTTTTCTTTAAATATTTCTCCAAATAATTCCTGTTGACAACATATACAAGTGCAATTTGAGCTGCAGTCTTTCCACTGTTCTCTTCATAAATGAGTAATACTTCAGTTGCAAAGGGCTAGATGAAACCTGGCAGTGAATGATATTTGTAGTTTGTAGGAATTGCTAGATACTTGTGGAAGTCCTGAATTTGTGTACATCTGAGCCATCTGAAGGGACCAGAAAAAAATCACATGGAAATATTACTATTTTTTCTCTTGGCTATTTCCAAATGTGTATATTTTAACTACCATGTGAGTTTTGCTGTTTTTATTCCTGGAAGATTTATTACACTGGTGAATTGTAATATTGGCACACGCTATGTGTGTGTGTGTGTGTTTTATTTCCATAATACCAAAATACCAATAGTAATCCTGGAATTGGATATAATAGTACTCAAAATCATTTGAAGCTAAATATATAATTCAGAGTTATAGCTATTATAGATATCTATATCTATAATATATAATATGTACATATAGGTGCATGTACCCATATATAATGTATATACATAGTATAAATCATATACAAAATATATGTGGTACATGATTACATAATATATGTTGTAGAAATATATGAATATAAAATATGGTATGAGTCAAATGCAAAAATTATAAATGTAGTATAAAACAGCAATTACAATATAAATAAAAATATATACAATTCAAATATAATCTATTATAAATTAATAACATGTAAATTACTATTTTAAGCAAGATAAAGTGAAAAAGTAATTTAACATGTAAATTGAATGAGATATTATTTTCAAACAACTGAATTTTTTTAAAAGATTTATTTATTTATGCGTTCAAGAGCTGGGGTACAGGCCAGAGATGCGGGGGGGCGGTGAGAGGATCCACCAGAATCCAAGAGGGGAACAGAAAAGGCAGATCAACTGAAATACACTGCTGAGGGGAGCAGCAGGCGAGACAGGAGAGGTCTGCTGTGCCATGTGGGTAGCTCCCTGGCCAGCCAGGGATCGAACTTGTGCTGCAGAGGCTGTGGATAGCTTCATAGTGTGGTGCTTAACCCCTTGCACCACCAGGGAAGCCCTTAACAACTGAATTTTGAAAAATAGTTCATTAAGGTTGCCATGGTTGAATTCACTCTTTTCTTTTTTTAATAATAATAATATATATTTATTTATTTTCATACATCCTGTTCTCCCCTCAGGTTTAGTCCCCTTAGTTCTCCCACCACCACCACCACATCACCCAGGAATCATCACCACAGTTCCTTGTGCTCTTTCCTCCCCAATTTTTTGATTTCTCTCCCTTCCCCTCCCTTGCTGTTTATTTCAATTGAAGCCCCTTTTTGACCATTTTCCCTCAGATGGATGAGAAATCTCTTTATGACTCCATGGCATAATGTTGCTAAATTTAGTATGAGCACAGTGCAGGGCAAAATCTCAAGCTCAGCAGTCCTACAGTCACTAACTCTTAAATGGCTAGTAACATAGGCATGTGCCATCATACCCAGTTGTCATGGTACATGTGTAACAGGGGGAAAATTTCATTTACAACCACCATTGAATTTTAAGAGTGTATTCTTGATAGAATCAGGCCCTTGTTTGCTGAGCACTGTCTTGGGCTTAGGCAGATAAGTTTGAAGGTGGAAACTGGGGCAATAATAAATAGGTATGGATAATAATTGGGGTGAGGGAAATTCAGAATTAAGGAAATTGGAAGTCATGTGGACAGAATGCAGACAGTTTACTAGCGATGAGGGTGGGGTAGGAAAGAGACTTTGGAGAGCAGACACATCCTGTCAATTTAATGTTTTAAAGTAGTTTGCATTGATCGGCACTCAGGGCAAACAAAAGTGACTAGAGTTGAGAATGTGACATATGAATAACACAGTTATGTTCTCATCAACATAGTGCTTAGTTTGTATCTTTCTCTATTGGGTGTAGTAGAATGAAAAGCTCTTTGTAAATCAAAATATTTTGAATTTTAGGTCAATTCTGGGAGTACTAGTCTCTGTAAAACTTTTCTATAAACTTTCAGCTGTGATGATAAAATTTCCTTAGTCTTCTGATATTTGGTACAACATAGTATTTGTGTACTGCCCCAAGACAAAATATTTAATTTCAAGTATGGAAATAGCTAGTTAGTAATTACCAAGTTAGTAAATCTCAGGAAGAATGATAAAATTCAGATCAGCATTCCCTCAGGTATATACAACATGATCAAAATTTTCATGGTGTCATATGGAAAGCATATTCAACTCTTCAGTGGTTTTTAAACCTACTTCTTCAGAGAATAAAAGTAGTTTTTTCCAAAGACATGGTTGGGTAACTATCATAAATAAATCAAATAAAAGATCTACTTTGGTTGTTGTTCAGAGGTTCTCAAATCTCATCTCAAGTTAGATATGTCTGGGAAGGTGTTAATGCTTCCACCCACCATCAGAACCATGTCTGGGGGTGGGGTCCAGAGATCAGTAAATGATGAACATTCCTCAGGTGACTTTGCTGTGTGTACTAGGAATGAGTGTCCTGTAGAAGTTGATGAGGGAGCACTGTAGGATGACTGCTGTGTCAGGAGATTGGAGGGTGATAAATGGGAGAAACAAATGACGCTTGTGCAATAGTCCAAGACATGGAGATTAGTCTTAACAAAGTCCTCACATGAAACTTTAATCTTCGATACCAGTGCTTTTTCTATGTAACTTATAAACATATTGGTTATCATAACTTCCTGGCATCCCCAAGTCAGACTGCAAGTGTCTCTTTTCTCTGCACAGTTACACATTCAAAGAGTTATAGATAGATAGTATAGCTATCTATATTTGTAATATATAATATGTACATATAGGTGCATGTACCCATATATAATGTATAAATATACATATTATAAATCATATACAAAATATATATGATATGTGATGACATAATATATGTTGTAGAAATATATAAATACAAAATATGGTATGAGTCAAAAACAAAAATTATAAATGTAGTATAAAACAGCAATTACAATATCTTCAAGTCTTTTACTAAAGATTCTTAAACATAGATATAATATTTGATTTGGGGATACCAGAAGGCTGGATGATGATGATGATGATGATGATGATGATAATTGTTTTTGTACAATTTAATATGCCTATAATGGAATTTGAAAGAGAACAAAGGACTCTCTGGAATAAAACATACTCTGAAACACTAGTGTTCTAATTGACAGATGTGAAGGTACTACTCTATTCAGTGATCATGTAAGTTCTGGAGTTAGAACTAATTTTGTAAGACTTTTACTTTACTTAAATTTTTAGAGAATTATAAAAAAAGAGTGGCTGTTACTGGTATAGGATTGAGGAAGCAGCCTAGAACTTACGAGTATGATGAAATGAGCCTCTGTATATCTTTGGGGAGCTAAACTTCCATGAATGTTTCTCACCAGATTCATAGTACTACAATTACTGGATCTTATTTGAGACACTAAAAAGTTTACATGGCTATTTAAAAATAATAAAAAAATCACATCAGGCTACTTATTTTTTAAAAAGATTGATTTATTTATGGATATAAGAACTGGGGTACAGGCCAGAGGTGTGGGGGTGAGAGGAATCACCAGAGACAGAGTGGGGGACAGAACAGGCAGTTGACTGAAATACAATGCTGAGGGGAGCAGCGGGCAAGACAGGAAAGGTCTGCTGCACCACGTGGGTAGCTCCCTGCCTGGGGATCAACTCGTGCTGCAGTTGCTGCAGATAGTGTCATAGTGTTGCGACTTAACCCCTTGTGCCACCAAGGAGGCCCATATCTGGCCACTTTTAATTTTGATTTTGCATGTTGCCACTGCATCTTTGTTTTGTGTAAATTTAGCACTGTAATTAGTGTTGTTTAAAAAATGGTGAACAAAATAGATATGGTATTTTCCTTCATGGATTTATATTCTTATAGGTAAACTAAGCATTAGAAAAAAAGCACTGGATAACAAAAATGAATGTGGCTAGCCTATTTTAGTCAGCCAGTTGCCATTGTTCATCTTCTCCCTCTTGTCTTGGAAAGATAAAAGTCCCACTGAGGAGTTCTATGAGTACATTTTCAAATCCACGTGAAAATCTGACACACAGGATTCCAATCAGCCATATTCTAGGAGAGAACACATAATTGAAAAGCTCTCACTCAGAGATCTAAAAATACAACCACTGTCTTATCTGTAGCTGTGTCCACTTGAGTGTTATGGTGTAGATACATTCAGCTAAGGCATAGCATATCCATCCAGTTATGATGCATATACATAAGAGCTACAAACTTTCATTTTGGTGAGACTTACTGATGATTCAATTAAACAAAAAAGATTCTCATGGGCTAGTATTAAGGGACATGGTGAAAAAGAGGCTAGAGACCAAATAGTTTTTCTGGTAAAAAAAGTTTAGGAAAGCGGTAACTCACTAAATTAAGAAGTTGAATGTAAAAGGGATATCAAAACAAAAATTATACCAAGCAAAGTTAAACAGTCCAGGAACATTTTATGAGAGACTGCTGTAATATGGTTGCAAGGCTGGAGTTCAGTCTGGTTTCAAACCCACTGAAATAATGGAGGGAGAAATTTTAAGAGTTGAGGATGGGAGAATCATAGACTGTTATTTGTATTGATATGATGACCTTGACAGATAAAGAAATTTGTTTAATTGAAGTAAAGAAATAGGTTTAATTGAAATGGAGTGACTTAACAATTTTAAATGAAAGTGTCTACCTGTTTATAAGGATATTAATAAACAGACATGTGGAGCAAAGATAGATTAAAAAAACCTAACCTTTTCAAGAGATGAAACCCAAAAATTAGTGGGTGGTTCTGATAAATACATCTCTGGAGGGAGAGAGAGACAGGGGGAGAGAGAAAGAGATGGGAGCTGAATTAAATCAGTTCTGGACTGGTTTAATTTCGACTGCATGCTTTTGGGGTTCTCTGAATCCTTTTCCAGATCTTGGCATCTGCTTCCAGAGCTCTGCTGCAAAAGCAATATACACCTCTCTGAGCTTTAAGAAATTTGGAATCCAGAAAGACCTGGTTCTCAGGTTGGTCTGTCCAGAATAACCGCCTCTTGGGTTCCTTTTACTGTCAATTAAATTGTAGCTTTTATTATTGTAATGTGAATTTCCCCCAGTGAATCATATGGTAAATATATGTGATTGTGTTGAGTCATAAATGATCTCTCTCCACCCAAGTGGAAATTAGTATGTTGAGATCTGAACTGCATCTTACATAGGCCATGTGGGTTCACTGAATCATCTTGTCCAAAGGAAAAGTAAGCTTTCCCATATCTGCATAACAGGAGGTAGTTTTACAGCTTGGGCAAGGTGTGCACTGGGAACTTCCTCTTCCTTTACAATTATATTTCAAAATTATGCCCCCCCTCAACCCCGGGACTTGACAAAGACTGTCTGGATTGTAAAATTGGCAAGAGAACTTTTAGAAAGATAAGCATAGCAAAAGGATAGAGAAAGACTGCAATTACAAGTTTTCTAAAGTAAATATGTTAAGGTAGGTCATAGTTCCAGAAGCAGAAAGAAGCATGTCTAAACTGAGGGGAACATGTAAGTCTTCTTGACTAGTAGGCAATGACAGAGCAGAACTTTCAATAGAAAACTTAAGGTAAACTATAAGGAGACTGTCTTTAGGTCAGATAGTAGAAACTTTATGATGTTAAATATAGTATGTTTGTGATTAGAACTTAATTAAATCACCCTTAGTTTTAAACAACCATAACTTTAAACTTCACATGAGACATTAAATGACTTTTATTCCAATGATAGAAATTCTATAAAAAAAAAGTCCTGCTTAAAAATCCTATGTAGGGCCTCCTTGCTGGCACAGCAGGTTGAACACCATGCTGTGAAGCTCTCAGCAGCCTCTGCAGCATGGGTGCAGCCAGGGAGGAACCCACAGGGCAGCCAGGGAGGAACCCACATTCCTGGCCAGCCAGCCACATTCCTGGCCAGCCACAGGGCACAGTAGACCTCTCCTGCCTCACCCGGTGCTCCCCTCAGCAGTGTCTTCTGTCCATCTGCGTATTCTGCTCCCTTCTCTGTCTCTGGTGAATTCTCTCACCCTCCCGCGCCTCTGACCTTGTACCCCACTTCTTGTATAAATAAATAAATCTTAACAATAATTTTAAAAAAGAATGAAAAAAATTCTTAAAAAAAAAATCCTATGTAAACCTTGAAATTGATAGTAACATATTACTACATATATCACATTGTCAAATTTCATCATATGGATATTTCAGAAAGGACCTATTGTTTTATCCAAAAATTAAATATGAAATTTGCTAAGTAAGGTGTATATACAGTTATATATTATGCAATTTAGGCATCAACAGTGAGCTGACAAGACTTTTTGCAAACATTTCTCAAAAGTTGAGATAGACCCACAGAAGTGATTCTTAACCCCGCTTGGGCAATTGAACCACATTAGCTTTTTAAAAATACAAATACTAACTTGCTTTCACACACCTTCAGTATGAGAATCTCTAACAGTGAGGTTTCATGTTTTAAGAAACGCATTCAATATGTGGACTTTAGACCAGTATCTCCTTAGAGTTTCTTAGACATTATAATCTTAGGCAATAGCTTTGAAATCAGGTCCTTATTCAATAGGAACTTGGTTGTTGGTATGCATATCCAGTTTGGGAAGCCCTGCTCTGCAGCAGACTTTGCTCCCTAGCCCAGGGTTAGAGCCCAGGGTTAGAGCCACTCACCCAGTTAGGATCGACTAGTCACTAGCATTGTTGAAATATCTTCTCCACAGATAAGATTCCTAAGACTTGAGCTTGTATTTATAAAGTAGATAATCTTTGGAGAAAAATTATAGCACAGGATTTTGGACTTAAAAAAAAAAAAACAACCTAAGGGAAATACTGAAAAGTATGGTGGGAAATTGACATTAATATCTTGCATTTAATTTCAAAGTTTAAGAATCTTAAATAAGGATTTATTTGGAGAGGGAGCAGAAGGGAGCAATCCACCCCACCTGGAATTAGACTTTCCAGTGACCCCCTGACCCAGTAATATTAGCCCCAGGCAAGCTCCCTCTTTCAACTCCTATACAATCAGATGATAACGGCTATTGCCTCTCTTACTAGAAGCCTAAAAAGAAACTGAAAGACCTCACAATGACTTCTGCTTTTCTGGGGAGGAAAACTTCAAGTTGTGGGAAGATATTTTTCTTTATGCAAATAACACCATGTTTAGTCTCTCCATTTGTGTGTCTGTGCGTGTGGTTAAATATTGTTGGAACTTAGCAATTTTTAAATATAATGCAAACGGGAAGATACAATTTTACTGGTAATGATTGATTATTTCAAAATTACCACAATAGTTACCTTTCTGTGTTCGCCTTCTGAGTATGCAACAGACATGTTAGGTCATTTGTCTGACTATTTTATAGCCAGTCAATAGAAGCAATTTGCAAAGAAAGTAACAAAGTAATAAGTAATAAGTAATAAGTCCTATTGGCTTTCTTTCAGAGCTGTAAGGAGATGCATAGAGTGATGTTCCCAGTCTTAAAGTGAAAAAAAAAAAAAAAAAAAAAAGGCTAGCAATTGCAGAGTTCTTCTTCAGTCTGTTACAGGGCAGGTAGAGGGGCACCCCAGGTCCTGCAAACCTGCCGCTCTAAATTGGTTCTGCCATCTGCCTCATCAACACAAAACATATGAGACTTTAATGAAAAGGGACTTTAATACAATTAGGAAACAATACAGGAAAGGCAAAGAATATAGTTTCTAAATCAAGCACCCAAAGTTACCATCCCCTCTGAGTAAAAGTCCACCCAAGGAGGATTGGCCCAGAGCAAGGCCCCAAAGCCTGCCACATGTCTAAAGCAGCTTCCAGTAGGGATCCACAGAAAAGGGTCAGAAACAACCAGACAAGTCTGGGAGGAAAAGAGCAAAATCAAAATCAAGGTGAAAGCTGCCATTGTCACCTCCCTATGGGTCTCTCACCCACATCTGTTTCAACCAGTCTAGCACCAAAGGTAGACAGTATCTTCACGTGTCTCTCAGCTCCGTGTGCCTCCTCCAGGCCTCCTTCTGGCTCTCCACCCTGCTTCCTTCCTTCCTCAGTCTCCTCTGCAGCTTCTTCTCTCCCTGCTCAGCTCTACCCTGAGGAACCTGGAACCTCCCCCTTTCCTGGGACCACCTTGCTACAAATCCATTGGAGTGCTGAGGTTTATACACCAACCAACTGACTCCAGACCCAAGAAGAGACAGGCAGAGACACAAATGCTGGATCATTGGCTTTTCTGGGCAAGATATGGTCAGATGCCCAGGAGTAGAAGTTCATCTAAGATAACTGGCACACTGATGTCCTGCTGGTGGTAAAGTTAATCCCTGGAGACTAAAATATAGGGTTGTTATAGGGGTGTCCTCATTCTCTAACAGGATTTTTTGGTCACAAACATATGCAAAATTCTGATAAATTATCCCTCATATTTTGGACCAGGAGTAGAGGCCAACAGCAGTTGCCAAGGTTTGTTGGGAAAGGCAGCACTGCTGAGGTTCAAACCAATCTTCTTACTGAACAACAAACACTTGCCATTAGAGCACTGTGGGAACTGCTTGAATGGAGGAAAAAAGAGAAAAAAACTCTATGCTTGGGGGAAAGTCAACACAAATGGTGTCTGCCTAAGACTGAGGCTTCACTAAAACACTATAGAACATCCCTTTTCTTCCTTCCCCCTCCCCCACTAGACCAATAGATATTGAATAGATTCTTTTCTGGGGTTAGGGGGATAAATAAACAGAGTCCAGAGATAATAATCTGTGCCACATTAATATTTAAAACTTTAGTTACATTGTAACAGGGTGGTGTCCAGGAAAGGGGGAGGTTCCAGGTTCCCTGCCCCACCCAAATGAGGGTAGAGCTGAGCAGGGAGAAGAAGCTGGAAAAGAGATTGAGGAAGGAAGGAAGCAGGGTGGAGAGCCAGAAGGAGGCCTGGAGGAGGCACACGGAGCTGAGAGACACGTGAAGATACTGTCTACCTTTTGGTGCTAGACTGGTTGAAACAGATGTGGGTGAGAGACCCATAGGGAGGTGACAATGGCAGCTTTTATCTTGATTTTGATTTTGCTCTTTTCCTTCCAGATTTGTCTGGTAGTTTCTGACCCTTTTCTATGGGTCTCCACGAAAAGGTGCTTTGAACTTGTGACAGGCTTTGGGGCCTTGCTTTGAGCTAATCCTGCCTGGGTGGATTTTTACCCATGAGGGGATGGGTAACTTTGGGAGCTTGATTTAGAAACTATATTCTTTGCCTTTCCTGTATTGTTTCCTAATTGTATTAAAGTTCCTTTTCATTAAAGTCTCATATGTTTTGTGTTGATGCAGCAGATGGCAGAACCAATTTAGAGCAGTCAGGTTTGGGATCTGGGGTGCCCCTCTTCCTGCCCTGTAACAAAATGAGGTTGGGAGGCTAGAGAGTTCCACACATGTGCATATCAGCAAACCACAGAACCCACTGTTTCCTTCTCTGGAGGATTGTGGGAGGGGATTTTGGAGGTTATCTAGGTCCATGGAACAGGAAGAGAAGTGCACATGGCTATCACTATAAAGGTACTATTGCTGCCCATTTCTTCTGTGGTTTTGTTTCCAAGTGCTGTCCTTGGCCTTACTAGCTGTTGACCTTTTAAGTCTATACTCTGTAGGATATGATGGATATATATGTTAAATGTTTGTTTGAATCCATAGATTATACAACATGAAGCATGAACTCTAAGATAACTTTGGGGTGATGATGATGTGTCAATATAGGTTCATCATTGGTGACAAATATACCAAGTACATTTGATAGCAGGGAAGACTATGACTATATGAGGTCAGGAAATATATGAGAAATCTCTATATATTCTTCTTAATTTTTCTGTTAATTTAAAACTGTTTTTTAAGAAAGAAAAGAAATAAAACTGTTTCTAAAGATGTGAAAACAAGTCTTCAGAAGAGTAATTTTGCTAGAGAAAGACTGTCTGAGATACAATTCAAACAAAAAGCTCTAAAGTGAACAGTGGTGGGGGTCCTTGGTGGCGCAGGTGGCTGAGCACTGTGATGTGAAGCTGTCTGCAGTTTCTGCAGCACGGGTTTGATCCCGGCCGCCAGGGAGATACCCACATGATGCAACAGACCTCTCCTGTCTCACCCTCTGCTCTCCTCAGCAGTGTATTTCGGTCAGTCTGCCTGTTCTGTTCCCCGTTCTGTATTTGGTGAATCCTCTCACCCTCCCGTGCACCTGGCCTGTACCCCAGTTCTTGTAGCATGAATAAATAAATCTTTTTTTTAAATTAAACAGTGGAACAGACAAAATAAAAAAATCTTCTGCAAATCTAGTTCCCACCTTAAACATAAGATGATATTTAGGAGAATTTGAATCCTGTGGCATACTAAAGGTAATCATAGTGATAAATAAAAAAAGAAAAGTAAGCAGGGAGCCATCCCAAATTGGGTAACAACCAAAATCTGGAGGCAGTTCTGCTTAAAATCCCAGGTACATCCATGTGTCCCCACACATTGGGGCACATGCAGACTTGTCCACACTTGGAAGTGAAACCAAGTTAGCAAGTCATGGTTGAAATGAGACCAATCACTAGCTGACAAATATTCCACCAATAGAACTGCACTGACTAAAAACCTGCAGTCCTGTCGCCCAGAATAACATTTGCTGTGTTACTCAGGCTGTAATGCCGCTGCTATGGCAGGATAGCTGTAATACTCCATGTAGGGTAAAGAAAATGTCAGGCTTTCTGTCCTTCTGCATCAGGATAGATGATGGATCCTTGTCCTGAATGCATGCCTGATGGCGGGCACCTGGAATAGGGTGTGGGCATAGGTAGATGGGATTCAGCTGAGTTAAGACTGTGCTTTTTAAGGGCGGCGTCACGGGGACGCCAGCAGCAGCAGCAGTAGTAGCAGTAGAGGCCGAAGCAGAAGCCGAAAGAGAAGCCGAGAAACAGCAGAATGAACGCTAGAGAGCCCAGATAGAGTGAAGACTTTGCCAGCCTCCCAGCCCCCCA
>NW_023604868.1:0-31364 GCF_014898055.3 Talpa occidentalis
TCTCACGCATTGCTTTCCTCCATCTGCCTGTTTTTGCTCCCTGCTGTCTCTGGTGAATCCTCTCACCTTCCCATTGCCTCTGGCCTATATCCCAGCTCTTGCATAAATAAAATAAATCTTTTGGAAAAAAAAAAGAAAGAAAAAGGAGGAAAGATGGTTTTTTCACATCCAATTGGCAGTAAGGCAGTATTTTTTTTAATGGCAGGAAGAGGTCTTTAAGCAAATTCTGATTCAAAAATTGCTTCACTGAGATTCTTTGGCCAAAGCTAACGAACATTTAAATAATCTTAAGCAAAACCAAACTAAATTCATTTCCCTACTAAGCACTCTCCTATCTAATCCTCCAGCTCCTTCCCTCTATCCAGCTCTCTCTCTTCCCTTTCTTCCTTGTAATTTCTTGACTTCTGCACCTTTGTCAACTCCTCTTGCCCTTATTCAGACCCCTACCTTTTCCCAATGGTTTTCCAAAGACACCAAGATGCTAGTCCATGAACCTCATAGTTGAGCAAATACAGAATTTAAACCTTGGACCTGAGATGACTGAAGAGCTATAATTAAGGGTTTCCTTAAATCCAGACAAAACCAGCAATTATTCATAGAAGAATTTAGAATTTTCTGAGTGCATACAACCAGGGTTATCAGATTTCATCACTTGCACTCATGTGTATTGGAATCTAAATCCAAGATGGCAAAAGTTAATTGAACTACTCCTGAAAATGACCCATGGGACCTCACTTTTCACAAAAACCTGAGGGTCAAAAAAGGGGAGAAAAAGGCCTGAAAAAGAGGGCAAAATCTTCTAAAAAGTCATACACAAAACATTTCCCATAAAAATAGATCAGACCATAATTCAATCAAGCTGAGAAAAGGTGAAGCTATGGAGACTTTCAGGATAAACTAAAAAATAACCTCAGCCACATTCAGGAGTTAAAGAGGCGCTGATCTAAGAGCAGCCCTTTCATCTTGGCCAAAGGGACTTCCACTATGCCTTGTGGTCACATGGTCCTCACCCTCAGGGACACATTAGTCATTCTATGAATGAAAAACTAGACAGTCCATATATTTTTAGAATTTCACTTGAAATACTAGATTCTGTACTGCTGGACACAGACATGGCAAATATTGCCAAAAAACTCATATATTAAACTCAGTCCAATTGCCACCAGGTTAAGACTGTTTTCCTAATAACATCTTCCTAAATAGTGTCTTCATTATCTCCAACAAGGTTACTTATCAATTTAAAAGATACATCAGAAAAAAACTGTTTTGAACCTTGTTGGAAGAGACATTCTCAGGTACTGTTAACAACAAATGCAGCAGTAAAAGTCAAAAAAAAATCAGTCTCTTCTTTCCAGTTGCACAACTGAAGAAACTGAATTCCACAGAACTGTAGTTATTCCATTTTGGAGTCCTCAAGTTGAGGATTCTCAGACGTCTTCTAGAAGTAGCCAATTTTCAGAAGTAGACAGTTCACCCAAGACCTTTGGAACAAACTCATGACCCCTGATATGGGACAATTTCCACTGAAAGCTCTGGGCAGAGACCCCCTACCTAATTCCTGTTTTATTTTTCATCTGCTTCTCACTTTCTACAGATGCCTGATTATTGTCCATCCATATAAGCCCTTTTCTCTTTTCTCTCATCTTCATTAAAATTGTTAGGTCAGAAAATATTCATTCTTAGATTATCCTAAACAGTAGCACTTCAGAAATATTTTAAAACCTATTCATGCACAGAGACTCTAATTCTATAAATCATCAAGGCTGGATGTGAGTTCCAAAATGAGGCCACCCTTGATTATTCAGGCATTCTACCTGGAGAAATGACTGATTCACTATTTATGCAAACAATCATAGCAATATTCCCTATGATGGGAATCTTACAAATAGAAGCATCTATAATAAAGTAATGACTAACTCTGGGAGAACTTATTAATAATACCACTTCTACCCTCGATGAATACAGATCAGTCTCAACTCATTGGCACAAGTAGTGATTGGTAACTGCACTGCTCTAGATTTCTTGTTGGCTAGTTATAGTGGTGTCTAATACTGTATATTCAATCTTGCTATACTTGCATCAATGAAACAAGTATAGCAAATACTGCGTTAAGAAACAGCTACTTGGCTTTCTCTATTTTTTTTTAATTGAAGTGCCATTGGTTTATATTCTTGTTAGCATTTTGGAAGTATAGGCTCTCTCCCTTCAGGTGTACTCACCATATATTTGGTTTTTGATGTTGATCTTATGCTCTATGGTATTTGTTCTATTAGCCTCAGTTGACAAATTGGTGTTCCTGGTACTGAAGCAACTTCCAGGGTTTACTATTGTTCTCATTTTTTGTGGAAGTAGTGAAATGACAGTCATACTAATAAAACAACAAAAAGGTCAAGAAGATTTTCCAATGCAGTTCACTAAGAACATAACTAGATGCTCTCTGAAAAGTGAAGGTCCAGATCTAACTTATCTTAAATTGGTCACCCTCACACCAGCATAAGAACGATGAAAAGAGAAGATTGAGAGGCTGAATATATGACTGGACATGGCCATGACATTAGATCCCTGACCCAAATCTCTATTGCAGTCTCACTATAAAAGTCAGAATTGGTCAACGACTGCCAGCTTCTTATTTTTTTTAAAGATTTATTTATTTATGCATACAAGAGCTGGGGTACAGGCCAGAGATGCGGGGGGTGAGAGGATCCACCAGAGACAGAGTGGGGAACAGAACAGGAAGATTGACTGAAATACACTGCTGAGGGGAGCAGCAGGCGAGAGGTCTGTTGCACCATGTGGGTTTCTCCCTGGCTGGCCGGGGATCGAACTCGTGCTTCAGAGGCTGCAGATTGCTTCATAGTGAGGTGCTCAAGCCCTTGCACCACCAGGGAGGCCCCAGCTTCTTATATTTTCTACCTGCTTCCAACTCACAATCAACCAGAGAATGCCAAATCATCTTCCCACTCCAGTTACAGAATGCCTTGCTTCTATTTAACCCTCTTGCAGCAACCTTTTTTTTGCACTTTTGAGCTTTTCCAATCCACCAACTACCTCCAAGAGTTTCCCTTTTCTTTTTTTAAGATTTTATTTTATAGTCCCCATACAATTGCACCCTCCTTACTTTGACCCCAATCCTTCCTCTCCCCACACCCCCCCGCCGTGTGTCTCTGGTTTATAGTTGCTTGTTGATTTTTATTTTTTCTTTATTATAGTTATTCTTAATATTCCTGGACGCTTATTTAGGTTTTCTAGATTCCTGCTATGAGTGAGACCAGCCAGTATTTTTCTTTTTCTTTCTGGCTTATTTCGCTGAGCATGATCCCTTCCGGCTCCATCCATGTTGCTGCTGCAAATTGCATGAGTTTATGTTTTTTGATTGCTGAGTAATATTCCTATATATATATATATATATATATATATATATATATATACACACCACACCACATCTTCTTGATCTAGTCATCTATTTTTGGGCATTTGGGTTGTTTCCATAGCTTACCTATCGTAAATAGTGCTGCTATAAACATAGGCGTGCAGGTGCCCTTTGAATTAATGTTTCTGCGTCATTTGGGTAAATACCTAGGAGTGGAATTGCTGGATCATAAGGAAGCTCCATCTTTAGCAGGTTGAGGAATCTCCACACAGCTTTCTATAGTGGTTGGACCAGTTTGCACTCGTACCAGCAGTTCAGGAGAGTTCCTTTTTCTTCACATCCTTGCCAACATTTGTTGTTGCTAGTTTTTTTAATAACTGCTATTCTCACTTGTGTGAGATGGTGTCTCATTGTAGTTTTGATTTGCATTTCCCTGATTACAAGTGATGTTGAACATTTTTTTCATATGCCTGTTGGCCATTTGCATTTCCTCTTTGGAGAAGTTTTTTTTAGCTCTTCTGCCCATTTTTTGACTGGATTATTTTCTTTGTTTTTGTTGAGTCTTTGTAGATTTTTGTGATCAGTCCTTTATTATTAGTGTTGTGTGCAAAAATGTTCTCCCAGTGGGTGGGGTTTTGGTTATTGTCTCTTTCGCTGCAAGTGATGGTGGCTACCTTCCTGTTATAGCAAGCTTTGTATAAATAGCCTGTTTGTGCTAATTTGGGTAATCTTCATTTATTTCCAAACCTACATATAACTTAGGCATGTGCTCACACATGTGTGTGTGCACATACACACACACACACAGAGAGACATGTGCGAGACACTAGAAACCCTAGCAGCTGTATAAGGAAAATCATTGTTTAGTGAGGTAACTTACTTCTCTACCTCACCTACCAAGGACTCAGTAATAATAGTAGCTAAGACCTACAAATATTCCATTCCCAAATAGGTAAAGTTGGCTTCCTTGGCTTGTCTGACGTCCTGCCACTGCACCCTGGCTCTGCCCAGAGATGGCTTCCTTACTATATGCAGGGTATAGCCACAAATGGTTTACTGTGGTGCTGAGAAGTCACTGATGCCCACACCATCAACTAACTCCAGCCATGAGAAACATCATCACTCACTGTAGAGTGACAGAAACATTACTGTTTTCTGTGGATGCCATGACTTGGGCAAACCAGGAAGGCACTAAGGAGTTTCCATGTTCATGCTGTGTGCCAGCTTTGCCCCTGGGGAGGAATGTGTATGAGTCTGTGGAGCTTTTGAAAAATGCCTAAAATGAGGCCCATGAATACAATATTTTTGATGGGTAAGACAGTTACCCCAAGGAAATGAGCCAAAGAGATCTGTGACTAGGGAGTGTTCTAGGATTTCAAATTCTGAACACTGTACAAGCTATCAGCTGCAGCATGACTCCAAAAAGGCAGGGTCCAAAATATTCTCACACTGCCATTGATGGCAGGATATCTAAATTTTTAAAGATTTATTTATTTTTATACAAGAACTGGGGTATAGGCCAGCGTCGCAGGACAGTGAGAGGATTCACCAGAGACAGAGTGGGGAGCAGAACAGGTATATGGAACAAAACACTGCTGAGGGGAGCAATGGGCGACAGGCAAGATGGGAGAGTTCTGTCACGCCATGTGGCTGTCTCCCTGGCCAGCCTGGAATTGAACCCGTGCTGCAGAGGCTGCAGACAGCCTCACAGCACTGTGCTCAACCCGCTGTGCCACCTGGGAGGCCCAATTTTGACTACAATTAGCAACATTAGATACTGCTGAGGCTAATTATATCATAGCACTACATCAAACATTCAATGACCTTTCACTATATTCTAGGCACTATTATCAAGGACTTCACATGTTTTTTCTCACTTAAACCTCATGACAGCTTGATAATACAGATCATATTACTGAACCCATTGTACAGATGACAAACTGAAACTAAGAAAATTGGAGCAAGATCACACAGCAGACTTCACAGCCTGAGCTACTAACCTTGAATATACTAGGTTTCATAGAGTCCAATTGTGACTGACCACACGTTCACAATTCAGATCTGATAGCTAAACAGGAAATAAAACAAATGTATATGAAGAAGAGAAAATTCATCATTACTCAGCAACTGAAAATTAATTTATTTATATCAAGTCAATACTCAATATTATGTCAATTATAATTAGATACCTGCGCTGCACTTGAACAAATATGAAATATAAATTCTTTTTAGTGCTTCAAAATTTACTGTGGTTTGAAAACTGACTTTGCATCAGCAATTGTCTTCCAAATTATTTCAGATGATAATAACTAAAGCATTTTTATTTATTATAATAGTCTATTTTATGTGTCAGACCAGCAGTCCATCAATATTTGCAGTTTAATGTTAATGGAAATTTTAACTAATACATTTTAACCATAATATCCCATAAAATTACATGGAAACTAGGTGGAGATTAACAAAAACATCTATATATTATACTAATATTTGTGTGTGATTTCAGAAGTAGATTCAATAGTTTGCTGTTTTCATGCAGTCAATTTTGATAAACTAAAATGAAGAGAGAATTTAAAAGTCATTTCGTCCAGTCAATCTCAGGATGTGTCACTTCCTAAATTTGAATATAGGATACAAATAATTGGGGATATGACCAGGTAATGAAAGTATTCCCAAGAATCAACAGTCCTTTTGGCTCCCCCAACACACCATCTCCACCCCCTCCCAACTTCATGCTTGAAAGTGACAGCAGCATATTGACCTAAGCAAGGGTCAGCACACTGCTTCTATAAAGGGCCAGAGAGCAAAGTTTCAGTATTTGCTGACCAGAGTGTCTCTGTCATAACCACCTAATTCTGCCACTGTAGCATGAAAGCAGCCAGAGAAGAAGCTTAAATGAGTGTGACTTTTGTATAAACTTTGTTTTTAATTATTTTTTATTTTGAAATTTTGTTTTTAATTTATTTTATAAACTTTATAGACATTTGAGTTTGGTGTAACTTTTATGTGCTCTGAGCTACCATTCTTTAGATTTTTCAGTTACTAGAAATTGAAAAATCTATTCTTGCCTTGCGGGCTATACAAAACCAGGAGGTGGGACTACCTTGACCCTCAGGTCCTAGTTTGCTGATTCCTCGTCTAATACAGAATTGCCAGCTGCTATTTTTTTTATAAATAACTACATTCTTATCAAGTTCACACCTTGCATCCCACCTCCCTGCAGTGATATCACCCAGCATTTATTCTGGAAACAATAAATTCAACTAACTCACTAAATCATTTTGTTTCTTCCTCCTTTTAACTACAGAGGACAGGTTCCATCATCATCTCCATTGTGTGGAAAAAACTAAGAAAGAGTTAAGTAACTTATTCAAGATTATAAAACTGGTAAGTGATAGAGCTATGCAGTCCAATCCCTGGTCCCTGCTACTAGTTCTTCATAGTTATATGCCTTGCAAAAAAAAAAAAAGTCTTCTGTGGGGCAGAAGACAGGGGTGAGAAAATAAAATAAAATAGAGCAAGTGTCACAACTACCAACATAATAAGGAAACTTCCTATTTCTCCATTGGTTTTGAAAATGACTGGTCAAGGTTATTTATTTTAATAATGGCACAATGCAGGGCCTCCCTGGTGGCACAGGGATTAACCACAGCACTGTAAAGCTATTGCCAGCCACTGCAGCACAAGTTCGATCCCCGGTTGGCCAGGGAGCTGACCTACCTGGCACAGCAGATCTCTTCTGTCTCGCCCACTGCTCCCCTCAGCAGTGTATTTTAGTCAGGCTGCCTGTTCTGCTCCCCACTCTGTCTCTGGTGAATCCTCTCACCCCCCACACCTCTGGCTCCAGTGGCTGAGGCTTCACAGTGCTAGGTCTTAACACCTTGCGCCACCTGAGAGGCTCGAACTTAAAGTTCTTAAGTGTGATGTACAAACTTTCAAATACAAATTAAAAGATCAATACCTGCAGAGCAATGTTATGCATAGTAACCATTGATATTTTTTCCTTAAGTAGAATTAATCACTTCACACATTAGGCACCCCCAAAAGGTATCAAATGAAAGAACATATTGTATTAAAAAGAACCAAAGGAGAATATTTGCATTGTGCAGTACATTAGCTCTAACCAGCCTTTAAAATGCACTGGCACATTTAATCTACAAAACAAGATTACCCCAAATGAAGTCAATTAAGTGGAAAGAGATTTTGCATGCGTGTATACAAACCTCTCATTTTTATCATGAGTCACTAGACTGGATCACAACTGCAGCAGAGAGCAGAAACCCTCCCAAAAGCTCAGCGCCTTCTGTTTCCGAAACAAAGGCAGATACTTGAAAGAATTCCCCAGATGTACTATAGATATACACAGATAGACAACATTTCTTCTCTATAATTTCAATTTCAAAGGACAGTTCAATATCATCTGTGTGTCCTCAGTTTAGAACTTCAACTTAAATTAGTTAGATGAATTGGACTCAGAGGTACCCGTTCTTACCCAGTCATGACAATTCCCACAGAGTGCTGGAGTCAGTTATGGGACACCCCACCGTAATTCTGGTTCTGGTAGATGCATTACCATTCAAGAAGCCTTGCCTCTTAGGTCAGCCTTGGACAGGCCAATGGAACTATACAGATGAGAAAACTGTGGGTCTGGTTGGACAGCTGACTTGAGATTCCACTATTAATAAATAAAGGAGCTGGCACTAGAATTGAGCTCTGTCTGATAGTTTTACTGGTTATCGGTATAAGCTCCCCTCTCATCTCCGCTTTATGCACAGATTTGCACACTTTCCCATGCTCTTGGCTGATGCCAGAGAGGATTATAAACAAAACAAAAATACATTTACAGGGCTCATCACTGAGTTCTCTTCCTGCCACAACTTTAACCTTTGTGGAAGTTAAAGTCTTGTGCTCTGTTAGCTCTTTACCATGTTTTCATGGTTAAATACCTTTCAGGAAATCAGCATGATATGAATAAACAAATAAATGTTTAAAGCCTAAACGCATACTTATGGAGAATCCGTCCTCAAGTTCTCAATACAAATGTCTAACCAACTGCAATTAAAAGCCACAAATATATTTTTGCTGGGAAATTAAGCTAACAGCCTATCACCTTTGATACAAGTGAGATATGACTAAAAATGTAAACTTTACAAATGGAGCTAAAGTTCAAATTGCTACAAATTATAAATTTGTTCTTGACATAGTAAACACATGGGAAACAGAAGCTAATTATTTTGTCCTATTTCAATACGTGAAAATTACTTATAATCTGCCTGATAAACAATTTTATATTATTTTAAAAATAACTGACTATCAAACTAGGCCAATTTACACCCACAATTTCTCTGAAACCATCAAGAAACTGGGACAACAGCAAAAGAAAAGCACTTCCATGTGTGTCAATTTCTTTCTGTTCCTTAACCATCAGTCCCCAAAGGTGAAAAGAGAGAGAAAATTGGAAAAGTTTAACTAAACATGACTGATTAATACGAAAGCACTTTTAAAGCATTGAAAATTTTGTACTATTTGATTTGACTAAGCCAAGGAAAATCCTGACTCATGGGGAATTTTACATTTTTTAAAGAAAAAAGTGGGAATTTCTTCTAGCCACTTTATCATCAACATTTTTAAGAACTGTATGATTTCTTTAATGTCTTTATGCCATCCCAGTGAAAGAAAGACCATTATTTCATGATATGTTGGCAGCATGTTCATTGTATATTCATGATGTGTTGGAGGTATGTTCATAATATGGACAGAACATTCTAGATGAAATTAATATTAATGGTAACAGCTAAATCAAAGTGAAACACCTCATTATCCAAGATTTCTTTAACTCTGATTCTTAATATGATGCTTTTAGAAATCAGCTCTCATTACACTTTTCTCCAGTTTATTTTGTTAGAAAAAAATTGGGCCATGGAATAATCCCCAGATAATTAAGAAATTATCCCCTGGCATATTTCCAAACCTTCTGGAAAGCTTTTTAAATACAGGACGCACCCTAAACACTCTAAATTTTTGTTGGGTTTTGTTATCTGTTAAGTTCTTCCAGATGATTCTGATAAGTGGGGTTTGTAACCCACTGGACCACCCATACCTCTAGTGGTTCCCCATGTAGGAAAGACACAATAGTAACTGACTCTGCCAGTGAATAGGACACCACTGTCGTTGAGAGACAGGTACCTATATTAAAGATAATGAATTGCTAAGCCACATTGAAACATTGAAAAGTGCATACAATAAAAAGCCTATTAGAAAGCGAACATCAAATACAACCCTCCATGTAATTTAGGATTTCAGTCAGGTAAAGTAGATACAACAGAATCGCCTTCATCCAATATTAATATCATATAAATAGAGATCACATGGGACTGGAGCCTTTCTTGATAGCAAGGAGTTGACTGGAACACCTGAGATTTTCAGATGGTTCTCGATTGTCTGATAGTTATAGGCTATAGGTTCTTGATTGTCTGATAGTTATAGTTATTGTCTCCAGTCATAGGCACTCCTTATGCAAAGAAACGATCTGCCACATACATCGTTCCCTCACTGTATCATTTCTACTTCAGTTCAATAGCAACAGAAGTCCTACTAGGCAGTCACACCAAGAGGGTTTTGTAGTTCTTCACAAAATAAGAAGTGTGCACTCAGGTGGTGGATGGCATTAATTGTACCATTTAATGATTCCATCTAAGATCCAGATTCTTTCCATTTTTCTTTATTCTTATCTCCATACTTGTATCACCACAGCAAAATGGCTAGTTCATCGCCAGACAACAAACCTATGTTCAACACAAAAAGAAGAGGGAAAGGGGGAGGCCCCACTTTCCCAGAAGCCCCCCTTAAGCCAGTTTCCTCTTATGCCTCAGTTGTCTGTGGGTTACATGACCACCCCTAACTACAAAGAATGTTAGGAAATTAAGAGTTTATCAAAGAAAGTAGTGTTGCCTTGACCAATTTATACTAATCATGGCTTATCTTCTGGCCTGGATATATTTCTAAGCCAAATAAAATCAGATAAGAAAGAAAGTGGGCATCAATTGTTGGGTAGAAAATAGTATCTATCACAACATTCCTGCCTCAATTATAAATATCAGATCAACAAAAAAATGAAATGTTTTAATTTAATCTTATAATTCTTGAAGAATTATGATTAGTCAACCATATGTTGTCATATGAGGGCCTAGAGCTGGATCAGAAAATGACTCTGGTGGGCCTCCCTGGTGGTGCAAGGGGTTAAGATGCAACCTATGAATCTGTCTAGAGCCTCTGCAGCACAAGTTCAATCCCCCGGCCAGCCAAGGAGCAACCCACATGGCTCAGCAGACTTCTCCTAGCTCGCCACTGCTCCTCTCAGCAGTGTACTTTGATCAATCTGCCTGTTCTGTTCCCCACTCTGTCTGTGGTGAATCCTCTCACTGCCCCCACACACACCTCTGGCCTGTACCCCAGATCTTGTATGCATAAATAAATAAATCTTTAAAAAAAAAAAAAAAGAAAATGACTGACTAGAACTTACCCATCGAGGACTTAGTCAAGTCAAAGAGAAAAGGCCTAATCATGGGCAACCAGATAAATTAGGAGGTATGAATATATACTATTAAAAAGGTACCCAAAGTATGCTGAAGTCAAAAGGATATAGAGAAGAGTCACTAATCTATAAGAATTAAATATGCATATTAAAATTAAAGTACATTCAAATTTCAGTGACATTATAAATAGAATATAGCTATTGCAGAATGTCAAATCAACCTTCAAAATGCAAAAAATGCTATGAATGGAAATCTTTTACATTACTGTTACTTTTTCACAATTGTTATTACTATTATTATTATTATTATATTATTATTGTTCTCAAACCCCATATTATACACACAAAGCCTCTGTTATAAAATTCAACAGCTTGGCCTTCATCTAATTTTGCCTAAGCCTCAAGGATTCTCATCACGTTTAGTGTTCCTGGTTTCTCTTTAACCTGTGCAATGCACAGTGATTTTTAAAATCCTCTAAAATGCAATGCCAATAAGATGGGCAGTGGACCATACTAAAGATTACCTCCCTGCTGCGCCTCCCTTGTTATTTGTCTATTCAGAGTCCTGCCATTTTGTGTCTTTGAAACCTGAGATTAGGTCAGGCAGGTGCAGGATAATATTCTTTCACCATGACAACACCATCCTCTCTTCCAAACCTTCGAAAACGATGAGATTTTATAACCTCTCTCTTGGGCTCTTCTCACCACCTGAACAGAGGAGAGAGTAATCAAATTCCATTTCAAAAAACAATATCATTGCCCTCTGACACCGCTTTCTTTTCCAAGAGTACCCACAAAAAGTGTATGACCTAGCCAATCAATGTTAAAAAAGACATGATTGGAGGGTGTCCCCTGGTGGCGCAGCGGTTGAGCACTGGGCTGCAAGGCTGCCCGCAGCCTCTGCAGAGCCGGTTTGTTCCCCTGCCACCACCGAGGATCCCACAAAAAAAGAGAAAAAAAAGACATGATTGGATAAGGGAAGAGGCTCCTGTCTGTAACTCTCATTTTCAACATAGGCTCTCTGCCTGTGACTAGAATAATTTAGTGTGTCACAAAAAGCTGGAATTAACAGATGGATATTTCCTTAGTATACATTTTTAGACATATGATGCTCGCAGATGATTCTCGTTTTCATCTTTCATTCTACTCCTCCCCACAATCTCTCCTTTCCGTTGAGTAAAATTGTTCCAATGTCATATTTACATATCCAAATCCCAACTCAGTATCTTCATAATGAATATTTATGGTGCACCTACTGTGAGTTAACTATGCTCAGTACTGAACATACAAGGATATTCAAGAGAACCCACAGATCCTCCCTCAGAGAGCTGAAAGTCTAGACTTTCCAATGCTAGTTCAAATGCTAAGTCCTCCAAGATGATTCTGTTCCTTATTCTACATGCTTGCAACATTCCATCCACACTGTACTTTTGGACTGAACCATTTTCTACCTTCTGTGGTGGTCATATATATCTCAGTTACCCTGTCTACCCACAAGAAACATAAGCCTCCATTCATTTTCAAAACCCACCAACACCCCACCTAATGCCTTGGTTAGAGGTGCTATTCAGTTCAGAAAATTATGAACTGAATAAAAAACACAAGGGAGGAGGGAAAAGAAATATGTTGACCTTAAAATCAGCACTGATTGTATTTCCAGAAACTAGAAAAGAAAATAGACAGGAAGAGAAATCTATGAAAATTATTGGATGGTGAAACTTTCACAGCATTATAAGATAAAAAGTACAACAAATTTAATCTATTAACATAACCTCTTCTTGTGAGGATGAACAAGGACTAGCTCACTTTCTAGTCTGACCACACTCTAAGTAAATATGCAAAAGCAAAAAAATATAAGCCAGTGAAGAGATAACTGTTAGGTGGAAACCATCAATCACATGGAAGGAGAGAAAGATATCAAGCAATTCAGTTAACAGACAGGAGAGAAACTGTGCCAGACCTTGAGGAGAGAGCCACACTTCATAGAGAAAGAGCAAAATGGAAACAAAAGCAGGTCACCGTGGAATGCTCGGTATTCTTTCAACCACAAAAATAAGGTACACAAGGAACTTGACTAAGGAGTGCTCATGATCTCCAGAGCTCCATACATAACATTTAGTAGCCTTGGATGCTAGAAGTACTAGAGTACCTGTGTGCATGACAATAGCATGAGAATAAGAAAATTCACCTCCAAATGAAATGAAACCATCCCACCTACGATGGCAGGTAAAGGCCACACATGGTCTTATTAGTGCCACCTCAGGGGTTGTGCCACAGAAAAAAAGATGCCCCAGGAAAGATGAACAGACATCAAGAGAGCTGGCTTGTTGCTTCTCCAGATGACCTTGGCTGAAGTCAGTGAGGTAATAAATCATGTCATTATCTGGTTCCATCATCTCATCCATTTACCCTTTGATTCTGTTACTTGGACAGAAATCAGGAAGCACAAACTGAGAATCCATAGAATCCAAGAAAGGTTCAGATCATTCAAGAAACCTGCAGGATTTTGCTGTGTCTTGATCTGCGAAAGGCTAGACCCAAATGGAGAACCAAGAACAGGAAATTAACAACAATTAACAACAGTTCTATAAAAATGACTTCACAGAAGGTTGTTATATTCTGGTGATTAGTCTTTAGCTGACTCTGAAAGGAAGCCTAAAATACAGCAGAAAACTTAATAAAGAAAAAAATCATCTCAGTTAATAACTTTTGTCATTCTAAACAGTAACCTACAAAATATATGACCATGTTGAACTCAGTAATGTAATAACATGTTTTTACAATGAAAAAAATAATCCTTTTCTCAAAATCTCTCAACAGGATAAAATGCTCTTCTTAGTAACTATTTGTTAATTAGCTTCTCCATCAGCTTTTCCATCAAGCGTGTTTTACCCTCTACAAAAGATCCATCGCTCAACTTCTTGGAAATCCTCCCACTAAGTTTCAAGGGAAAAAATTACAACCAACTCAACACTGAGTCTCTAATAATGTTCTTATTCCTACACCAAAAATAGAATTTCATGACTTTCTTCTCATAGCTTGCTTTTCAAACTAAACTTACTCTAGGTCATTTTCCCCTGCCTCTATCTAAGTGATTAAGTAATATGAATACTAAAAGCTTCATTAATTGTGAAAAGCAACAAAGGACAGCAAATGGTAGTGACTGGCTGCCTGGTACATTGGGTTTAGAAGAATTCTAAAGCCAAAACTAGGTTTAGAGGAAAAGTTTCATGATTCGTGATTACTGTCGTTGGAACCAAAATGGAGAGAGGTAGTATGATAATTGTCATTGAAGCAATCTACATACACATGAGTTAAGAAATAAGAGGAGGGTCTTCCCTTGTGGCGCAGTGGTTGAGCGCTGGGCTGCGAGGCTGCCCGCAGCCTCTGCAGCGCCGGTTCGATCCACGGCCACCAGCGAGGGTCCCAAATGGTGCCACAGACCTCTCCTGCTGCGCCTGCTGCTCCCCTCGGCAATGTGTTTCATCAGTCTGCCTGTTCTGTTCCCCACTCTGGCTCTGGTGAATTTTCTCACCCTCCTGCGCTTCTGACTGCACCCAGTGCTTGTGTAAATGAATAAATAAACCTTTAAAAAAAAAAAAAAAAGAAAGCAAGAAGAGGAAAGAATTCAGAAACATTTTCAATAGCAAGAAAATTCTGAAATCATTTTGTTTTTAAGTTTCAGCAATAATTGTTTTGTATTCAGTTTCAGCATAATGAAGAGTTCACTGACCTAGCCTGATACAGGGGAGGAATTATCATACCACACACAGGATGTTATATAATGCTTTGAGCCTAGGTCACATCAGAATTAGCAGGAAGTTCTACTCATCAGGGCCCCCCACACAAATTGAAGGAGACCACCCACTTAAGGTTGGGCTCTCACATCCTTAATAGAGCTATGCGCAAAAAAACTGTGGGAAAGAGTTGTGGGAAAAAAACGCCTGAACTTAGTACACCTGTTTCAGTTTCCAGATGTGACTCAGACTATGTCAGACTGACCTCTGAGTTTTAGTTTTTATCATCAATAAATGAGGATAATGACCCTTGCACTTATCTCAAAGGATGCTGTGGGATTAAAATGAAAATCTAAGTGAAGCATTTGGACCACAACAAGCTTGAATACCTTTCAAGCTCACACACAGGAGACATTCCAAAAACAGATAAGTTAGGTTCTCAGATACCAACATTACCAATTACCCTCCACTGAAAGGTTGCCATAAGGAACAGGAGGCTGAGTTCCTCCACTGAGTCCTGAATTAAGACCACAGTGTCACTCCAGCTAAGTTGCATGGTCACAGACTTCAATGTACATCATTGATTATACTCCCCTTACCAATAAGGAAAAAAAGAACAAAATAATGTCAGTAATTTACTTCTGTCTAGAAAATCAGTTATCAATCATTAATTGTAAGAAGATCTTCTCATCAAGTAGGGGTAGAACCATTATTACCATTTTAGAAATAAGAAAACAAATAAGGAACAAGATTAAAGCAACAGGAAGGGTAGTGAGGAGGAGAAGGCTACAGCTTTGATTTTAGAAAAGGCCATGTCCACTGTTTAAGGCATTATCAACTCAAATAAATAGGCAAATTTTGACAGCCAATTAATAAACCTGTTTTTTCTATTATCACTTAGGAAGGGATCCAAAAAAATGAGCTTCAATTATGGAGATAGAAAGTAAGGTTACATATAAGGGAGAGTGTACTGATAAGGCAACCATGTATAGGAATGCATTACAAATGATATTGTGAAGAGTATCTCTCCAGGGGAGGGGAAAATGTGCCGGCAGTCAGATACTTTTTTTAATTTGCCAAATCAAAATGTGCCTATGGGCTTTAGGAAAGATTTTAAAAATAACTTTCTCTGCCCCCTGGGTATCATAAAATCCCAAATCTACGGAAGGTTGAATTTTCCATTCCATGAATGCTATTCAATTTTAAATCAAATCAAATACTTAGTATATGCCTTAGTATATGTGTACAAAGTAGAGTTAGCAGATGATATACTGTACAATGTATTCAAGGGAACCTATTAGAACATAATGAAAATAATAGGAACTTCAAAGACACTAGTTATTTTTTTTAATTTTTTTTAATGTTTCAAATGTCAAAAGATCAAGAAGCAAGTGGGTTCATCCAAGCAAAGGTATGTATGCATATATATATATACATATATACAAATAGCCTATATATATATATATATATATATATATATGAATTGCCAAGTAACTTTCAATGCCGCAACAGTTTTAATTTCCTTTATATCTTGTTCAGGCACTTAGCTATGGAAAGTGCTCACATTTTTGGCTATCCTTCTGAACCAAGTTAACTTCATAGAAAGTTTATTTCATCATGGTATGTGCTACCAACAGAAGCCTCCTCGATCTATCTTCTTAACGCTTATTAAAAAAAGCAGTGATAGTGGGCCTCCCCGGTGGCGCAGCGGTTGAGCGCTGGGTTGCGAAGCTGCCCACAGCCTCCGTGGCGCCGGTTCGATCCCCGGCTGCTCCCCGGCCCGGAAGAGGATCCCACATGGTGCGCAGACCTCTCCTGCCACCCGCTGCTCCCCTCAGCAGTGTGCTTCGGTCCTTCTGCCTGCTCTGCTCCCCGCTCTGGCTCTGGTGAATTCTCTCACCCTCCCGCGCTTCTGACTGTACCCAGTGCATGTATAAACAAAAAAAAAAAAAACAAATATAATAATAAATAAATAAAAAAAAACATGCCTCTATAAAAAAAAAAAAAAAAAAACTAAAAAAAAAAAAAAAAAAAAAAAGCAGTGATAGTGAAGGCAAAGATAAACTCTGGGACTACATCAAATTAAAGAGCTACTGCACAGCAAAAGAGACAATAACCAAAACAAAGAGAAACCCCACCAACTGGGAGAACATTTTTGCATACAACACTAATGACAAAGGACTGATCACAAAAATCTACAAAGAGCTGATGAGACTCAACAAAAACAAAGAAAATAATTCAGTCAAAAAATGGGCAGAAGTGCTAAAAAGAAATTTCTCTGAAGAGAAAATGCAAATGGCCAACAGGCATATGAAAAAATGTTCAACATCACTTGTAACCAGGGAAATGCAAATCAAAACTACCATGAGATACCATCTTACACCAGTGAGAATGGCACATATTAAAAAAACTAGCAACAACAAATTTTGGCGAAGTTGTGGAGAAAAAGGAACTCTCCTGCACTGCTGGTGCGGGTGCAAACTGGTCCAACCACTATGGAGAGTTGTATGGAGATTTCTTGACCTACTAAACACAGAGCTTCCATATGATCCAGCAATTCCACTCCTAGGTATTTACCCAGAAGACACAGAAACAGTAATTCCAAAGGGCACCTGCACGTCTATGTTTATAGCAGCACTATTTACAATAGGTAAGCTATGGAAACAACCAAAATGCCCAAAAATAGATGACTGGATCAAGAAGATGTGGTATATATACACCATGGAATATTACTCAGCAATCAAAAAAGATAAACACATGCAGTTTGCAGCAACATGGATGGAGCTGGAAGGGATCATGCTCAGTGAAATAAGTCAGAAAGAAAAAAAAAAATACCAGATGGTCTCACTCATAGCAGGAATTTAGAAAACCTAAATAAAAGACCAGGAAAAAGACTAATCAATGCAAAGTAATAATCAAAATCAACAAGTAACTATAAACCAGAGACACACTACGGGGTGGGGGGTTAAGGGAAGGATGGGGAGAGGAAGAACTAGAGTCAAAATAAGGGGGGTGGGTACAATTGTATGGGGAATACAACCAAAATGAAAATGCACACATTGTACAAAGATGAAAAATGATGTAAGAATTATATAAAATAAAATATTTTTTAAAAATCACTTAAAAGGGAAAAGTGGGCATGTGCACTGTGATTCAAAAAGTCTTGCTTCTGTAGGGAGATTGAAAGGATTCACATCAACTCCCCTACTGAGATGCACTTTGCCCAAAGGTATGGGTACTCATTAACTTCTGTCTACCCCCACCCTCCTTTGAGCATTATATGAGAATTCGCCACAGTAGAAAGTGCTCTATAAGTATGGGGGAAAGTTTGATAAGCTTTCCATGGGGGTAAAGGAGAAAAAAACTCCTTGAATAGTTGTGTTAAAGTGGCACTTTTATATAGTATTCAAGAGAAAATGGTTTTAGTAAAGAAATGGTGGTTATAATCACAGGGCCACAGTGAATAGTGGCCTCATCTATCTAACTCTCTCCAGTCTCCTCACTGGCCACTTGTGACAGGCAAAATCCAAACTAGTAACTAGTTGCCATGGCCTGGAAATCTTGCCTGATGTGACAATCGCCAACGAGCATAATCTTACCTTTAACTGTCTGTCCTTCAATTCTTTCTTGTTCACAAATCCCTTCCACTTCCTCACATTCTCCACATCCTTCCTCATGATCTTCATACCCGCTATCCCTTTGCCTAGAATGATCTGTACTTTCACCCTCCCTGGTCACTCTTTATATCATAGCTAAAATGCCATTCTGCCAGGAAAGCTTTCCTGTGTCCTCCAATTATGGCTCCCAGTTAAGTGCTCGCTCTTTTTTTTTTTTTCTTTCTTTCTTTTTTTCTTTTCTTTTTTTTTCTCTTTTCTTTTTTACATTCTTTACATTATTTATACATTTTTACATCATTTTTTATTTTTGCACAATGCAAATGGCCAACAGGCATATGAAAAAATGTTCAACATCACTGTAATCAGGGAAATGCAAATCAAAACTACCATGAGATACCATCTCACACCAGTGAGAATGGCACATATTAAAAAAGCTAGCAACAACAAATGTTGGTGAGGTTGTGGAGAAAAAGGAACTGCTGGTGGGAGTGCAAACTGGTCCAACCACTATGGGCAGCTGTGTGGCGATTCCTCAACCTCCTAAAAATATGTGCTCTTTCCAAGGCATTTAACACAATTTTAATTTTTTGTCTGTATAACTGCCTATTCAGGAATATCATACTAGACTTTAAAAGCAAAGATTCAGTCCTAGTCTTTTTTCATTCCCGTATCCCTAGTAGTTAATAGTTTCTGGCACATAGTGAGAGCTTTCAAAATTTATGGAATAAGTGAATGGATTAACTGAATTAACTAGCAAATTCTCTAACCAAAACCCTTTCTTTCTTAAATTACTTTCCCAAACCAAACCTAGTAAATTGACTGAAAGTGAGATTAGCAAAGCATCAGCTACACCATCACAAACCTCAGTGAAGACCACAAAAGCATCACAGCAGTTTAGTGAACCATCAACAGGAGCTACTTTTTTGGGTGATAAAATGCTCTCAAATTGATTGTGGTGATAGTTGCTCAACTCTCTAAATAGACCAAAAAATCAGTGAAAAATCACACATTAAATGGATGTATGATAGCTCATTAAATTTGCCATCAAAAAAAATTCAGACCCCATAAAAACCAAAGTATGAGAGTTTCAGAATACTTTATTTTAAACTTTTAGTTCTTTAAGCTGTCTTTGAATTCAATCTTTCAATTGTTAAGGGGAAATGGAGTTCTTTTGGGGCTTAATAAACCATCCAGTGGGGGACTGCTATGTTTCAAATGCGATGTTCAAGAAAAAATGTATTTTGTCAGTGGGATAGGATGTCTCCCTTCACATGGGTGGACTGTTCACCAAGAAGGAACTCCAAATGGATACTAAATTAAGATGCTTACAAAGAATAAAAGAAATTAAAAATGTGTAGTTAAAGAAAATTTCATACTCATAATTGGAGGGAGCAGAAATTTGCAGAACCATTGGAGGGCAATTTGCCAATAGCTCTTACATTTTCACATTTTCATATCACTTTACCTAGATATTTTCTTCTTCAGAAACACTTGCTCAAATGAGTTACTAAAAAGCTAGGAACAAACCAGACATTCCTGGTAAGGATTGACTGAATAAAATAGTTTTTTCACTGAAGCAGAAGGATGTGGTTTCACATGTACTCACATGGAAAAGTGTCCAAGCTACACTGATAAACAATAAAAGCAAGTTGAAATATAATAAGCATTCATAATGTTAATACATGCACTGGAAAAAAAATATGAAGGAACGCACTCCAAATTTAATGGTAGTTATATTAAAATGATGAGATTTCCATTTCCTCTGTTAAACATTTCTTTCAAGTTTGAATTTTTTTACATGTCAGGTTTGAATTGCTTTACTTTTGCAAGCAGAAAAAGGAAAGGTTTTTTATAAGTAAGAATATTCTTCTTCCTTTGTTTGGCTCATTGGAGAATGGAAGAGAGAACACCACAGTGAAGAGGCAAAAACCGCACTTGTCTCCAAATAGAAACTTACTATCTTCCATTGTGAAAAGTCACTTCTCTCCCCTTATCTCCCACAGCTCTTTCTTAGTTCTCAAACTTAACCACTTTCTCCCTCAAACAACACGATTCTCATGTTTTTTACCCTCCTGTTGAAATACAAGTTCCTAGAAGACAAAAGACTCAATTCAACGGATCTCTAGGTTTTCCCTCAATGTCTGTGCACAGTAATCTGGAGAGCTTCAGCAAGACTATCAGAATTTAGAAAAAGAAAACAAAGTGTGGTGTATTTATACAATGGAATGTTACTGAGTGATCAAAAAAGACATGGCAACATGGATGGAGCTGGAAGGGATTACGCTAGCATAAGTTAGTCAGAAGGAAAAAGATAAATACCGGATGGTCTCACTTATATGTAGAATATAGAGGAAATCAAACAAAAGGTCAAGAAAAAGTCAAAACTAGCAAGCTGACCATGGAACTGAGACACACAGCAAAGGGAGGGGTTGAGGGGGGACAGGGAAGGGATAAACACAAGGGAATATGGTGATGGTTCCCAGGTGATACAGTGTCGTGGGCTACAACAATGCAAGAAAAAAATTAATTAATTTTTAATTTAATTAATTTAATTAAATTAATAAATTTAATTAATAAAAGAAGAAAAACAAAAGTTTTCACCATTAAAATTTTTTTAATGGTCTTAGTTTTTCAATTCAAACAGTACAAAAAGACAGTTAAAAATGTCTTCCTCGTCTCACTCTGAATTCTCAACACTTGGCAACAATCACTACCAGTGTCTTGTGTAGTCTTTCAGACAGTCCACAGAGAGACATGCAATCTTATAGTCCCTCTCCCTCACACAAAGGCTAAAGTAGTTTGCTTTTTTCACTTACATAATTATGCAAATGTTTCATACTGGTACATATAGATCTAAGTAGCAATACCTTATTAATAATGTTGCTAAGATTTAAAAAAAATGTTGCTAAGAGCTTTCCACTATTGAATTTTATGGGTATACCATAAGTACTTTAGCCAGTCTCTTCTTGACAAATATTCAATTTGTGTTTCTTAGCATGTACTCGAGATAAGTGTCTTGCACAAGATGAAATTGTCTTTATTACAAAAAGGTGTGGAAATAGGGAGTGCAGGCTGCTCTGGTCCTCTGCAAAGTTAGACACCCATATCCCTGAGCTCTTGTGATTCCAGACCAAGCTCATCCCAAGTTCATCTAGTGGACTAAGATGACTGCTCCAACTCCAGCTACAATGTCCACATTCCCCCACAACAAGGAAGAAAAACCAAAGGAGAAAGCCAGGCCACTTTAACTATAATTCCCAGAAGCTGTACATAGTGGCACTTACACTTACAACTTAATGTCTTGGTCATACTTTGTTACAAAGATGGCTGGGAAATGTATAGTAGACCCAAGGCAGCCATGTTGAAAATTCTTTTACTTAGTAAATGGAAAGTAACAGTGTTGAAAACAACACAGTTTCTAACACAGGTTTCTTCTAATCTCATTGCCAGTCAAACAAGCAGCAAAGAATAAGCTTATATATTTGCCTTTTTATACTTATGTTAGAGTATTTTTAGACAAGTAATTATAAGACAAATATAAGAGGTTTTCGAGATCATATTCCAATTCGTAATTTTACAGAGGACTGAGATCCAAAGAGGTGAAGCAACTTGCCAAAAATCACATAACCAACTCCCAGCAAACTAGGGTTGCCAGATAAAATATTGAACACCCAATAAAATTTGAATTTCAGGCAAACAAATAATTTTTAAAGCATTTAAGACAATTTCAAAAAATAAAAAATAAATAAAAATAATGACTGACATAAAAAACAATTTTTTAGTATATCACATATAATGGGCATGTTCTTTTAATGGTAATTTGGGACATACTTAAACAAAATAATTTTTCCCTGTTTGTCTGAAATTAAAACTGAGTGTGTGTGTGTGTGTGTGTGTGTATACGTGTGTGTGTGTGTGTGAAATGAAGTACTATTGTTTTACATCCTTGTTAATATTTTGACAACATAGGATTTATCCCTCGGGTATGTTCACTATATCTCTCCCACCATCAAAGTGCCCCTAATCCTCCACCACAGTCCATTGTGGTCTCCAGCCCCACCGTGTTTTCACTCTTTCCCCTCTTTCTTGGCATCCTATATTTTTATTTGCTAATTCTGGCAACTATAGCAGAAGTAGGTTAAGAATTCAAATTCTCTTTTTTATAAAGGTTATCACTATTTTTTTTTAAGATTTATTTATTCACAAGAACTGGCGTACAGGCCAGATGCGCAGGAGGGTGAGAGGATCCACCAGAGACAGAGCGGGGAACAGAACAGGCAGACTGACTGAAATACACTGCTGAGAGGAGCAGCGGGGAGACAGGAGAGGTCTGCGGCGCCATGTGGGTATCTCCCTGGCCAGCCAGGCTCGAACCCGCGCTGCAGAGACTGCAGACAGCTTCACAGCGCTGTGTGCAACCACCTGCACCACCAGGGGAGGCCCAAGGATTTAAATTCTTAACTTTTTAAATTTTAAGAATTTAAATGCTTAACTTATATTCACAACTTTCTATCCCACAATTTTTCCTATGTACAACATGGCCATGCCAAGTGGACACTCAAATTAATCAATGAGGTAGTACCAATAGAGCATACCAATAATCCACAAAGAAAATATCTCCCTATCACAGGTTAACTTTTACAAGGGCCCAAACATCATGCTCTCCATGCCGTATGCTCACATTAATTGAATTTTTCTGTGTCACAGACACAGGAGACAAACCATCCGCCTCACAGAGTTGCAAGTAAAAGCTCCAGTCCAAAAGCCATGAGAGCCTACGTGCACCTATTCACAATAAAATTAGCCTTAAGTCGATGCAGACTCACAGAGGCTGAGAGCAGGCAAATCTTGCCAGAGTTCTGATTTATTACACACACGAAGCAGGACACAAGGATGGAATATAGATATGCTTTAGCATTTAGAACTCCTTTGAGATTCAATCACTTTCATAGTAGGGATAATGTCTTGGAATGGGAAGCCAAGTTGAAAATCTCAATTATACCATTAATATATTTCATTACATTCTCTATCTATGGCTTAAAAATTAATATCCAACACATTATAACTTGTTCATCTCCCCTCTGATTACAAACAAAAAACCTCAGAATTTTTCATATGATCAGATTTTACACATACACATATTTTATAATAAAAAAAATCAAGAATCTTAGATCTAAGTACATTTTTACTTTAAGTAATATATTATTTCCCTAAAAGACAACCACTAAAAACCTTCTGAAATTTAGCATACTGAGAAAAATTTAAAGGAGCTTGATTATTGTCCTGTCTTTAGATTCAATTACCAATTTCCAGGAAACACAAAGAACAGATAAACACTTTAAACTCTGCAGGGGTGCAATCAACAAAATCTCAGCTGTGAGAAACTACAGGACAAACAACCTGGTCTCTCCAATAACAAATGGGCGGAAAAATAAGTAAGACTTTAAAAACATCAACCAACCATAATATATGATCCGCATTTGAATTCTGTTCAAATAAGGTGTATTAAAAAAAAAAAAACACTATGGCATTTATGAGATAATTGGAAATTTACATACTTGGTGGTATTAAAAAAGTATTGCTAAATTTTCAGCATATGTGATAATAGCATTATACAAGATAAAGACTGAAGTATTTATGGATGAACTGATAGGATCTCTGAATTCTGCCACAAAATAACCGGAAGGAAAAGGGTGGGTGTGGATGGGGTAGGACCAGCCACGATTTGATGGCTATGGGGAAGGTGTGGGGCACACAGAAAGTCACTCACTATACTATTTTCTGTTTATATTTCTGCATGTTTTAATTTCTCCATAATTTTGTAAATATTTCTACTACATGCTAAAAAAAAAAACAAAACTAAAACTGAGTAGTATAGTGTAGACATCCAAAACCTGGTAATATTCCATCAGAACAAAATATTTAAACAACCCATTTTTTCACATCATATTGTCAATAATGCATAAATTCAGGAAAACCCTTTTGTAGTGAATCGTTTTCAGAAGGATTTGACTTACCTGTTACAAATTAAAATGAAGAAAAATACCGCACAGTAAGGTTATTTCAAAGTTAAGTTCCACTAGTCAGCAGTATCAACACCTCTCTCCTAAAAACTAATTATTATTTCCACTAACAAATTGTAAGCAAAGTCCTAATGAATGATTTTGCTAACCCCTGCTTTTACTATGTTCATTACTCTGCAGTCCAGTTTTAGTTTGATATATAATTGGAATATCAATCAAATATTAGAAGGGTAATTTAGTCTGATTTTAATAGAAGGTAAAAAACCTATGTTCCCAACTTTAAAAAAAAGTTGTGGGCCACACCTGGTGATGCAGTGGTTGAGCGCTGGGCTGCAAAGCTGCCCGCAGCCTCTGCAGTGCCGGTTTGATCCCCAGCCACAGGTGAGGGTCACACATGGCACTCAGACCTCTCCTGTTGCGCCCGCTGCTCCCCTCAGCAGTGTGTTTCGTCAGTCTGCCTGTTCTATTCCCCCCTCTGGCTCTGGTGAATCCTCTCACCCTCCCACATTTCTGACTGTACCCAGTGCTTAGATAAATAAATAAATCTTTAAAAAAAAAAAAGTTGCTAGTGAGAAACCTCACAGCCAAACTGTGAAAGAATTTTTATCAGTTTTATTAACCATAAGCTCACCCTACAAAGCAGCATTCCTCTTGCATCCTCTTTCAGCTTATTTTCTCCCTCAGAAGAGGGAAGCTGGGCCTCCTTGGTGGCTCAAGGGTTAAGCACTGTGAAGCGATCCACAGCTTCTGCAGCACGAGTATGATCCCCAGCTGGCCAGGGAGCTACCCACATGGTGTAGCAGACCTCTCCTGTCTCTCCCGCTGCTCCCCTCAGCAGTGTACTTCAGTAAATCTGACTGTTCTGTTCCCCACTCTGTGTCTGGTGAATCTTATCTTCTCACCCCTGCACCTCTGGCCTGTGCCCCAGTTCTTGTATGCATAAATAAATATATCTTAAAAAAAGAGGGAAGCAGGCAAGTCCCAACATTGTACAACCTGAACAATGCCTATGAAACAGCCTGTAAGCTTTTCTAGCTCTACTTGAACCTTTATATAAACATTTTGTGAGATGAGCAAATTGTTTAGGAGTTACTCTCACTTTATGAAATAAAGAAGTTGAGACACTTAATTAACAAATTTGTCAAGTTGAGACTCTTAATTAACAAATTTGTCAAATAAGATAGAGTCAAGGAATAGTCGACTTGAACTCAAATCCAAAAAACCTAGTCACATTTGCCCACAACCTGCCCCCCCATATAAGTACATCCTGATATACACAAAATTTTTTCAATATAAATTATTATTTTATAGCCAGATCAATATTTATCTCTTTTATCAACATTCTTCCATACATCAAGGTTACCCTTATTATGGTAGATGGCTACAGAATATTCCATGGCAGAAATGTACCATATTTGTCTAGCCATTCTTTTAAATGGGGTAGTTAGGTCCTCTGCAGCCTTTGCCATAACAAACCAATAGAGGATCACACATTTAAAATATGGATTATAAAAACAAACTGTCCCCTAGGAGGACAGAGGCAACTTACAATCATTTTGTGATGAGTGTTCATTATGCCAATCTGTGCTCTCTTGTACATTAGCTTTCTTTTTTTTGTAAAGATTTATTTATTTATGCATAGAAAAACTGGAGTACAGGCCAGAGGTGTGGGAGAAAAAGGTGTGAGAGGATTCACAAAAGACAGTGGGGAACAGACCAAGTAGATTGACTGAAATACATTGCTGAGGGGAGCAGCGGGCCAGACAGGAGAGGTCTGCTGCACCCTACATTAGCTTTCTGTTTAAACCTTGGCAATATGATGGCTGAAAATAATCATGACTTTAACCTGCACATATTTTATTAGAACTAAGGTTGAATATCTTTGCCTAAGGTCTTTTTTGGCACCCCTGAGAATTGCCTGTCACGTTTTTTACAAATTTTTCTACTCCATTATTTTTATTATTATTATTGATTTATGAAAACTCTATATATGTTAAAGCAGAGTTCCTCTACCTCAGCACTATTCATACTTTCTTTTTTTTTTTAAAGAATTATTTATTTATAAAAGAGCTGGGGTATAGGCCAGAGGCAAGGAGGGTGAGAGGATTCACCAGAGACAGAGTGGGGAACAGAACAGGCAGACTGACTGAAATACACTGTTAAGGGGAGCAGCAGGAGAGACAGAGAGATCTGCCATGCCATGTGGGTATCTACTTAGCCAGCCGGGAGTCGAACCCACGCTGCAGAGGCTGCAGACAGCTTCATAGTGCTGCACCCAATCCGCTGCCCCACCGGGGAGGCCCTACTATTCATATTTTCAACTGGATAATTCTTTGTTATGGAGAACTGTGCTAAGCATTGTAGGATGTCTGACAGCATCTCTGGCCTCTCCCTACTCACAGCAAGTAATACTCTCTCCAGTTCCAACCACCAAAAATGACTCCAGGCATCTCATATGTCCTCTGGAGAGCAAAATAACCCCTGGTTGAAAACCACTGTGATAAGTAGGTTAACCTTTTGCTCTAATTACTGTATGTTGCCCAGAGAAATGTTAAGAGGAGACAAGGTATAGTTGAATTTGCCCTTTTGGATAACTGTGACTCCTCAAACCCAAAACCTGACACCCAAGCTGGCTTCACGGTTGTGACCTATGGAGCCTCATAAGGCCTCAGGTTTACAAGAGTCCTTTGCATGGTTTAATGTCTATTGTCCAATAATGTTTGAATAGGGGCTCTGCATTTTCATTTTGCATTGAGCTCCCAAAATTATGGAGCCAGCCTTGCCCCTTCCCATGGTGCCGAGGACAGTGCAATGCACAGGAAAAAACCTTCAAAACTTGCCCTAATTAAAACAATATTATTGTGATTATAGGAAAAGGGAAGGAGAAAAATCAAATTAAATCCACATAATGCATTTTTCGTGAGTATGCATTTTTCAAAAAAGCCATTATCAAATTACCTCTTAATTTTATTACATAGATCAAAGGAACAATTAAGTTAAATAGAAGTCACAGAGATGCAAAGGACATTGGAAAAGAAAAAAATTAAACAAAGTTTTTTAAAACAGAGAGAGACAATAATTCAGAAAAACGCTAAGTTCAAAGTCAATGAGAATTTGGCTTTTTCTACAACTATATCATCTTCCCAGTGGGTTCCTGAACTGAATAAATGTGATTTCTGCTTGGAAATTTTCCTGGAGGCCATCTGGAAAATTAAGACAGACAGGATAAGTGTCTCTTTATTATTCTGAGCCACATAAAACAATTGGTCTCAGGAGCCGATAAAAACTATTCCAGAGGAACCCAGACCACTAATCTTGTTACCCTCAACAACTTTCACCAACCCCCAAATGTAACAGACTATTAGTATTCCTAGTGTGAACACTACCCTTTTTCCAAGTCTTATTTAAAGCTTAGAAGATCAAAAAGTATTAAAATTCTGCAGATGGATTCACAGGAGGGAAGCCCCAGATTTCATCAGACCAGAAGCATTTTCAGATTTAAGTCAAGTTCATATCCCTCTCAAGTCCTCCCTGACTTCCATCCTGACATTTTCAAGAATATGTTCTTAAGTTTGGTATCTAAGCAATTACTTCAGAACTGCACGGGGTCTTTCTTTGGAATGCTGATTTCTGGGTCTCACAGAGGACCTTCTGATGAGGACCAGGCACCACCAGGAATATGACTGTGGGTAGATGCACCATGAATTTGTTTCCCTCTTTATAAAATGAGAACAATACCTTCATACAGCACTCATCATTAGTCATCTCCCCAACGTTTTGTACTCCCATCACGTTGCCTTTGCATAAATATTCTTCCACCACCCCTTCACCCCTGTGGCTGTTAAGTCCTACTTTAAGTCTTTAAATTGCACCTCAAGTGTCACCTCCGCAGGGAAGACTTTCTGACCAGCCACCAGAGCAAATACAAACACAGTCCCTGCATTTATAGTGTTCACAGTACCCTTAACGTCCTTCAGAGATTCACATATTTTATAACAACTTAGATTCATGCACATAAAGGAAAAGTGTCTGCTGCATCCCACTAGCCTTGGAAGGCCACAGACACCTGCAGTCAGAGGCAGTTACTGGCTCACCAAGTAACCCCAACTCCCTAGTGCTTCTACTAACAAATGCTAACATGTGTTGAGCTACCTCACTCTGCCAGGTTCTGCTCTGAGCACTATATGATGTTATATTAATCCTCACACAATCCTATGAGATCAGTGCAATTATTATCCCTATTTTATGGGTGAGAAACTAAGGCACTGACAGGTTACTTGTCCAAGAACTTACATCTGTAAGTAACCAGTGGAGGATGCAAAATTTGAACCCAAGCAACCAAGGTTAAGAAAATAGGCAGAGGGCCTCCCCTGGTGGCGAAGTGGTTGAGCGCTGGGTTGCGAGGCTGCCCACAGCCTCTGCAGCACCAGTTCGATCCCCGGCCAACCACGAGGGTCCCACCAAAAAAAAAAAAAAAAGAAAGAAAGAAAATAGGCAGAGGGGCCTCCCTGGTGGCACAAGAGGTTAAGCCTCAGCAGTATGAAGCTATCCACAGCCACTGTAGCATGAGTTCGATCCCAGGCCAGGGAGCTGATCCACACAGTGCAGCAGACCTCTCCTGTCTCACCTGCTGCTCCCCTCAGTAGTGTATTTCAGTGGATTTGCCTGTTCTGCTCCCCACTTTGTCTCTGGTGAATCCTCTCATGCCCCCTGCACCTCTGGCCTACACCACAGTTCTTATAAATCTTTAAAAAAAAATAGGCAGAGAAGCTCCCTGGGGACTCACCCCATATCTCTCTCTCTCTCTCTCTCTCTCTCTCTCTCTCTCATACACACACACACACACACACACACACACACACACACACAACACACAGTGCATCACTCTGGTAGGTTTAGTGAATTTCTGTTCCCTATAGGTGGAACAGAAGATGTTTTCAGTATTTAAGTATTTGGATACATGCAAAGCTGTATCCAAATTGTCAAATTTCAGAATAGACATATAAAGCAAACTAATTTTATGTCTATGAGACACAGAACCTGTAAGATATAGAATATAAATTTAGTAAATGAACTTTGGTGAAAAAAATTTAAAGACAGGTGGTAAAGTGTGGACTCATTAAAGGTAACATGTAATAGGAAACATGAATATCAAGTCATATAAATAAATTAATAAAGTATTTTTTCGATATTCATTCAATTTGCATGGCAGGCCTCTTAATTCATGCTCATTTGTTCAAAACAAATACATAGAACAGTCCTGTTCTAACAGGGACATTCTAGGAGTAATAAATACTTATCTATTACCAGACAGATAATAAAGGAATACACAAACAAGAACACTGTGCTAGTGCACCGCAGGAACATAACAGGAGTAGGAAGGTAGGGGGACATCACGTCAGGAGGGGAAGCCTCTCTGAGTAGGTGACAGCTGACTGAAACCTGAAAGGACTGGAAGCCAGTTATTCCACCAGAAGAGGGGCGAGGAGGGTCAAAGCACACAGGGTCATGGCGTGCAAAGCGCCAAACCACAGCTTTGCAAGCCCTTCTGAGAAACAGGAGCCTTCGGTGTGGCGGTGATTGAGGGAGTCAGGGAAAGGGAACAACATAAAGGGAGCGAGCTGAGTGGGGGGACAAACACACGTTCATACCCGAAACTTTTCCAGTCCAGTAACCAACTGTCTACCCGGGGCTTCACATACTCTTTCCTTGTCCCTGAGCACCGTGTTTGCAAAGTTGGAGTTTGGAACCTTCCGGGTGCCGCGAGGCCCCACCCCTTTTTATTCATTGGCCCAGGAGCTGGCACGTGACCCCAGAGCGGCCCACGCCTGACCGCCCAGCAACCTAAGACACAGCCTTGCACAGTGCAGAAACTCACCCACAGAATGATGTTGGTATTTGCCAATCAGATGCTCTCGGAAATTTAACAGGAAATATGAAAAAAATAAACTAGTCGGAGGTAGGAAGAAAAGTGGCCAGGGAGAGAAGTAATTCATGATAGGATATGTTAAAAACACGTTCTTGAATAAAGATTTAAAATGACTCATCCCTGGACCTCCCTGGTGGCCAAGGGGTTAAGCAGTGCACTATGAAACAATCCTCCGGCTCTGCAGCAGGAGTTCGATCCCCAGCTGGCCAAGGAGCAACTCACATGGCGCAGCAGACCTCTCCTGTCTCGCCCACTGCTCCCCTCAGCAGTGCACTTCAGTCAATCTGCCTGTTCTGCTCCCCACTCTGTCTCTGGTGAGTCCTCTCACCCCCTACATCTCTGGCCTGTACCCCAGCTCTTGTATGAATAAATAAATAAATCTTAAAATAAACAAATAAATAAAATAAAGTTACTCATCCCTCCAGTGACACCTTGTATCGTTGGGCGCCAAAATGATGTTGGCACCAGATGACGTGAAGAGTCCATTCATGGTTGCCAAAATGATGAAGTTTTTGGAGTGAGTGCGGGGTCCTTCGGTTCACTCTGGGAAATGTTTCACCAGAGCTCCTGTTTCAGCAGCACGCGGCGAGATCCCCAGGCGCGTTTCTCCGTGAGACAGAGACATTTGTTGTATTTAAAGAGCAGGTTTATTAGGGAAAGAAAAAGGGACAGGTTTTGCTAAGAGAGGCCTGCATGCTGCAGGCAGGCTGTCTTGACAGGTCACGGGCAGGCAGGAAGCTGCTGCCCTGCAGAGGAGAAAGAGTTGGTGAAAAGAGGCACCTGCATAGTCACAGGTGGGCAGCGGGAGTGCTGCCCCCAGCCTGTGCAGGGACTGCACTGATATACCTTTTCTCTTTGGGAGGGTCACTCCTCCAGGGAGTGACCTGCTTGTTGCCGATGTTGGGTGACAAACAAAACTAGAAAGACCAGAGATTCCAGGGTGGGCCCAATCTCCATATCTTTACCTCAGCTCTGTGCTCCACTCCCTATAGCAGTCTGATCCTTCTTGGGTCTCATGCCTTGTGATAAGGCACTGGTGCCTAATGGTCTGACCTCTACAGCTGGGTTAATGGTCATGTTATTCCCCTCGACGACCAACTCTTGTGTGAGTCAGGTTTTAAGTCTTGTGAGGCTTCTTCCAGTTTTTCTATTCTTGT